>NW_026691323.1:0-159349 GCF_020826845.1 Diceros bicornis minor
GATTCCTCTTCATTACAGCTAGTAGCTGTTGAGCTCTGAAAAGGTGCAGGACACTCCAGGTGCAGCCTGAGCAAACTTGTCTGACACCACCATGAAAGGTCGGCTGCCACCCCACTTCACATTTGAGGAAACCAAGGCTCCAATGGCAGTTCCTCTCCGAGGTCACCAGGGCTCTCTCGCTCATCCCCACTGAGCAGGGGCCCTCCATCGCAGAGGCTGAATGTGCTGGATATGTGGGCTGGGGCTGGCACAGTGCCTGAGGCAGCCATCACTCCTGGAAGACCCTGAGGTGTGCTTTGGCACAATGACCTTCTCCAAAGCCTCCAGCCCCATGCTCTGACCTTCTGGCACCTTCTATGACACCTCCACTGTGTCTTGTCAAAGTCACTTCTGCTCACACAAGCTCAAGTGGGTCCTGCTGTTGCAACTGAGAACTCCCCCTGGAGGGAGTATGTTCAAGGAGGTCCCTGTGACTCACTGCTCTGTCCTAGATGTGCTTTCCCTACTGAGGATGGGGCTCTCTGCTTGGAGGGAGAGGGAGCAGGCAGGAGTGTCCAGACCCTCATCATCATCTGTCCTGGATGGCAGGCCAGGCTGCTCAGCTCAGGTGAGTTAGGGAGCAGGAGGGGCATGGGCAAGGCCAAAGCGGAGTCAGGTGTGGTAGGGGCGGGGCCAGGGGTGAGGGGAGTGGTAGGGCCAGAAGGAACAGGAGTGGGGCCTTCCAGCTGGGCAGGTCACCCCAGGTACCTTCATCCCCTGCATCCTAGCTGCTCCTCCTTCTCCCTCCCCCCCTCAGGTCTCTGCTTCAGGGTTTCTGGAATCCCCGTTCCCAAACAAGATCACAGCGTAGAAGGAGACCTTGGGTGTCAGACTGTGACCAACACCTTAACATCACGTTTGCATTATGAGCCAGAATCTCCACCTCTAGGGATCGGTCCTAAAGAAGTAGAGATTTATGGATGCAGGTGTTCCTTTCAGCATGCTGACGGGAGTGAAAAATCAGAAATGATCCGTGTTGCCCAGCAGAGGCTCTTAGGAAATTCTGAGGCCGACGCAGGGGAGGAAGAGGATTGACTGGCCAGGGTCCAGCCCTGGGGAAATCAGGTTCCAGAAGAGCACACTCCCTGCAGTCCTTCCCACACGATAGCCACAAGTGCACACCCACACACACTTGCACATAGACATACCCATGTGCATACAGATGCACACAGCTGAATGTGCACATGCACACACGTGCACACACGTGCATACAAATGCAAAGGACTGAAACGGTGAACACTGCCTATTAAGGGCACTCCTCAGTTTCCACTTAATTCTTAATTCCCTTAGAATTCATTCTTTTACTATAATAAAAGTTCATTGTCTTTGTAATAAAAACTTTTACAAAGAAAAACTAAATAATGTACTTCAGTCCAAAGATGAGTGATAAATGGATAACATTAACCATGTGATTTTATTCTTGTTAGAATTATAAGAGGAATAGAGGCACATTCTATCAAGTTGAAACATCACGCAGGCCCCTAAAGGAGAAGAGAAGCGAGTGGGAATTCCCATCCCCAGAGGTGAACCCCGTGGACGATTTGGTGCGTATCTCTCTGGCTTTGTCTCTCTCTTTCTGTCTGTCTCTCTCTGTCTCTTGCTCACACACAGATTCATTTTCATAGATGCGTGTCTCCCGGCTGATATCACATATACGTGGTCTTACAGATGGGACAGATGGAGCCCATCTCCTCGCCATGGACAGTAGCATTCCTTCCAATTGCTTGCTATTGCAACCAGTGCTGTGATGAATAGTCTGGAAAATACATCTTTGAAAAGTTGGGCAGGAATTTCTGTGGGATGAAGTCCTGGGATCAGCACCGCCAGTACAGGCGTGCCCCTGGGGACAGCGATGGGTCCTGCAGGCTGGTCCCCAGAGAGGAGTGTCCTTTCACACTTGTCTCTAGGGGTCTACTGGGGCCTCTGCTTCCTCACATTGTCACCAGGGCTTGTCGTCACCACATTGGACCCCTGTTCATCTGATGGGGCCCAGTGCCCTCTCCACAGTGTCTCCATGTGCGCGTCTCCTCCTCGGGGAGCTCAAGCATCTCTGACACATGCTGCCCCTGTGTAGCGCCTCTTGTTGGCGTTGAATGTGTTTGCTCTTTATCTCTTTTTAAAACTCTGACTTTTGAGCATTTTTTTGGACCACAAGGAGGCGTAACCTTTCCCTGGCCTTGTGTTATGAGGATACGTTCCAGTTTATGGTTTGACTTTCCAGCTTTCAATCCTTTTCTTGTTTTTGTTTTGGCCGCACGAAGAGCAACGCGTTTCGTGTGTGGCTTCTGGCTCTGGTGTCCCACTTAAAACAACAGTCTGTACCCCAAGATTATGCACATATTTACCAAAAGGGCTTTCTTTGATACATCAAGTCTAGACTCCATCTGGGATTTTCCTATCAATTTAGAGAAATTCTATTTCAAATAAAAACAGAAAAGGAAAAGCTATCAGGCCGTGTGAAAATGAGTGGGCAGACACAATGGCCACCTACGGCATGATTTCACTTATAGGAAACATCCAGAACAGATTAAAAAAAAAAGTGACAGAAAACAGATCAGGGGTTGCCAGGGCCCGAGCGAGAAATGGGGAGTGACTGCTTTTAGAATAGGGTTTCCTTTTGGAGAATGAAATATTCTGAACCCAGACAACGGTGATGGATGCACAGCATTGTGAATGTACTTGATGCTCATGAAGTGTACAATTTAAAATGAAAAACAGTAAATTGTTAAAAGATGAAAGTTAAATTTATTTTAAATATTCAAGATATAAACAATAAAAACAAAGCAATGAAAGGAACCAAGAAAGAAACAAATACAATAAGCAGGGTGGGGAAGGAAATGTGTGGTAATGGAGCAGGTGGAACAGGTGTGATTGGAGGTGCTAATGAGGGAGGTTCGCGAGCCAGATCTCCCAGGCCGCAGAATTTGGCCTCAGCTGCCTCCCTGTCTCCTGCAGGCGCCTGTGCAGGGGATGGCTCTCCCTGCACGGAGGCTGGGGCCTCAGCTGCCTCCTGTTCTCCTGCAGGAGTCTGTGCAGTGGATGGCACTCCCTGCACAGAGGCTGGGGCCTCAGCTGCCTCCTGTTCTCCTGCATGAGCCTGTGCAGGGAATGGCTCTGCCTGAGTGGAGGCTGGAGCCTCAGCTGCCTCTCATTCTCCTGCAGGAGGCTGTGCAGGAGATGTCTGTCCCTGCACGGAGATTCGGGCCACAGCTGCCTCCCTGTCTCCTGCAGGAGCCTGTGCAGGGGATGGCGTTACCTGCACGGAGGCAGGGACCTCAGATGCCTCCTCGTCTCCTGCAGGAGGCTGTGCAGGAGATGGCTCTCCCTGCACAGAGGCTTGGGCCTCTTCTGCCTCCTGGTGTCCTACAGGATCCAGGGTGCGCCATCCCCCCTGTACAGGGGGATGGCGCACCCTGCTTGGAGGCTGGGCCCTCAACTACCTCCTCTTCTCCTGCAGGAGCCTGTGCAGGGGATGGCTCTCCCTGCACAGAGGCTGGGGCCTCAGTTGCCTCCTGGTCTCCTGCAGGAGACTGTGCAGGGGATGACTCTCCCTGCACGGAGGTTGGGGCCTCAGCTGCCTCTTGGAGTCCTGCAGGCGGCTGTGCAGGAGATCTCTGTCCCAGCATGGAGGCAGAGATCTCAGCTGCCTCCTCATCTCCTGCAGAAGGCTGTGCAGGGGATGGCTCTCCCTGCACAGAGGTTTGGGCCTCTTCTGCCTCCTGGTATCCTACAGGAGCCAGTGCAGGGGATGGCGCACCCTGCTTGGAGCCTGGGCTCTCAGCTGCCTCCTGGTCTGCTGCAGCACATGGTGGATATGATTGTTCTCCCGGGATTGAAGCTGGGTCCTCTGGTGGCTCTGAGGGTTTTATCACTGCCACTGCAGACCCTCTCCCTGTAGCTGCTGATCCAGTCCTGTGGGACACCGGCGCCTCCATCGGGGAGATGGATGGAATATCCCCTTCCACCAGCTCCACGCTGATCTCCTGTCTGGAGCTCTGCAAAGACAGTGACTGGCTCTGTCCCAGAGGCATCAGAGCCCTGCCCAGCTGTCTTTGCTGCTGCTTCTGCCCTCTGGACCTAATTCTCCCAGATCAGGCACATACCTGTGTCTGCACAGTATTCCACCCCTGAGGAAAAACATACACATCAGGGGCTTGTGATAAACCTCAGGCAGAAGGGCGCCACCCCAGCACTCCACGTCCCACCCAGCCGGCCTTGACCTGGGCTTCGAACCTGACCGACCCCCCCCAGGCTTCTAACACCTCACCGACTGCTCCTGCTCACGGTGGTCCACCCACATGAACCCGCCCTTCCAGGCACACATGAGGAGGGGATGTAGGGCTGCCGTGATGGGACCACAGTGGTAGCCTGGTTTGGAATGGCCTTCCCTCAGCCTCCCGATGTTACCTTTCCATCCTTCCGGGGAAATGGCCACAGCCGTCGACCGTGAGAGGGGCACCAGCATCTGCATCGGTGTTTGGGGGCTTTCCTGGGGCTCCGGCCCCTGGGCATCGGGAAGCAGCAACTAAACATGTTGCTCCTTCTAGACAAGTGCTAGACAAGTGAGCTCACTTGGGGGCTGTGTTTAGGATGTGGGTGCCTAGTTACCAGGGTTCCAAGTTCTGTTGGGCTCTGTGAGGTCACTTCCTGGGATCCCCTTACCTAAGCTTCCTCCTCACACAAGACCTTCCTAAGGGTCCCCCGGGCTGCTGACTGCTCACTCTCCATCTCCACACCCTGTCCAGACACAGTCACACCAACACAGTCCACCCCACAGCCTCTGGGGAGGTCTGGACACAACCAAGGCCCCAGCTTTGAGGACACAGAGTTGAATTCAGTCCCGCTCCTGCTTCTTGCCAGTGATGTCACCCTGGACAACCCTGTGCCTCTCAGGGCCTCCCCCGTGTCCCTGTCTGTGTAGTGGGGGTCATTCTAACATCTATTTCCTAGGGATGTCATCAGGTGCATAGACCTAGAGATCCCTTCAGAGCCTGTGAAACCATGGGCTGCTCCCACACGTAGCTCCTGCACAGACTTTGCAGTGCAAGGATGACAGAAAGGGCTGGCTGTGGCAGAGAATACAATGCAAAGAGGCTTCGGTCTGCTGGGCGTCTGGGAGAGGCACTTCCTCTCTTGCCTGTTTCCCAGTGTCCCTAGGGAGGGTTGAAATGAAATGACGTTCAGACATCATCTCCTTCTGGCTTGCAACCCTCCAGGGCCTCCTGTTCTGTTTAGACTCAGGTCCAAGTGCCTGAGTGGCTGTCATCTCAGCCTATGTGGTGGGCAGCCCACACAGTGGCCCCAGCGTTCCCACTTCCTAGGCACACATCCTTTGTAATCCCCGCTCCTCGAGGAGAATGGACTTTGCGGCTGGCTTCTAACCAACAGAATAGGGCCGAGTGATGGGATGTCACTTCCATGGTCGGTTTAATGAAAAGTCTGTGACTTCTGCCTGCTTCTGTCTTTCCTGTGTTCATTCTATCTCTCTGTCTCTATCTCTCTCCCTGTCTTTGTCTCTCTCTGTCTCTGTGTCTCTGGCTTTCTGTATCTCTCTTGGTCTCTCCCTGTCTCTCTGTCTCTCTCTTTGTCTCTCCTCTCTGTCTCACTGTGTCTGTCTGTGTCTCCTCTTTTTGTCTCTCCTACCCATCTTTCTATCTCTGTGTGTCTCTGTCTCTCTTTCTCGCTCTCTTTCTGTCTCTCGGATCCACTATTCAGGAGAAGCCAGATCAGATATTATGAGCTTCCATCCCTATGACACCCCCAAGTGCAAAGAACTGGCAGAGGGCCCCGGCCCACAGACAGAAAAGGCCTGAAACCCCCCATCCAAACTGAATCCTACCACTGCTCCGATACTTCCGAATGATCTCCGAGATGGCTCCTGCCTCTATCGACCTTCAGTTGAGAACACAGCCCCAGCCTCCTGCTAGACCTTGACAGGGAGCCTCCCAGCTGACCTGAGCCTGGACCCTGGTAGAGACATTGTCAGATGCTCAATGACAGGTCTTGTAAGTGCTAAGTGAGGCTAATGCTGTCACCCAGCATAGACAGCTAGTACCTCCTTCCAGGCCTGGGTCTGGCCCTGCCATCCTCTCTCTCTCACTTCTCTCCTCCCCAGCTCACTCTAGCCACACTGGCTCTTTTCTCACCTCCTCTCTCGTCAAATTCTCTTCTGCCTCCAAGTCTCTGTGCCTTTGAGCTTCCCCCCAGCACGCTGTTGGCAGACAGATGCAGGGCTGGTTCCTCTTGTCCTTCTGCTCAGGGCACAAATGTCCCCAGGGAGGCCCTTTACACCCACCTAGGGGCTCCAGGCCCTCCCTCCTCCAGCACCCTGCTTCATTGCCCTGTAGCACCTGCTCTTCTTTTTCACATGGATTTGTTCATGATTTTGTCCCTTCCACCTCCAGGGTGTGAGCTCCTGGAGGGCAGGGACCATGTGGGTGCTTTCAGCACTACCCTCAGGACTAACATGGGCCCTGCTCAGAGTGAGTGCTGGGGCCACAGTAGCTGAAAGAATCATGAGAGGATCTCAGAACCCTCCCACCTCTGAGCAGCTCCCATTGTGAACGTGGATGCCAGTAATCAAAGGTTGCTTTGGACAGGGGAACACCCAGAACGAGGCCTGGGCGTCCCTTCCCTGCTCCACTTGCTCCATTGAGCACGAGTGGACACAGAACACCTCTGGTGGTCAGCCCTAGCCTTGCAGCCCCAGGCAGGAAAGCAGAAAGCAAAACACACACATTTCTTTGTTTGGGGTCCTCAAGGTAGTGGTTCCCCCAGGGCCGAGGGTGCAAAGGATCAGGACCCGTGGGCTCCAGGAGAGATGTGAGGGACCTCAGAATCCTCTCTTGCTCCCCACTTTCCTTACACTGGCCCTGGCGTGTCCCGTTGACTCACAAGGCATCCTCATCCCAGCCAGGAAAATGACTCCACCTCACTTCCAAAGGAGGACCCCGAGGCTCCAACAAGGATGACCTTGTCCCTGGTCCCCGGACAAGTCGACCAGTGCTCTGCCATGTTCTGCACTGCCCGCAGCCCCAGTCCCCAAGCTCTCAGGCTGCCCTCTGCAAAGCAAGATCTAGAAGGAATAGAATGCATTTTACAACGACTCAGAGAACAGTGGGTCATGGATGGAGAATGAAGGTCAAGAGACTCTTCTACAAGCCTGTGAGACCCTTAGAGTCACCCCATCTATGCATCCCAATTTACAGAGGCCGAAGATCAGGCCTTCTCTCATGTAGCCCCTCCCCCCTAGGGGGGGGTCATATCCTAGTTCCCGGTGCCCAGAGTGGTGGACACAGGACGCCAGACCTAGTTCTCTGCAGGCTGCTTTAGGGATGGCCCGAACCCCTGCATCCCCCTGTGCACCTTGGGGACCCCCTGCCCACCAGTCTGGCATCTCTCCCCTTCATGCTATGGGCCTGGGCATGTGGCTAGGGGACCGGATGCCCCTGCCCTATGGCAGAGCAGCCTCCAACCTCTTTCTTCCTTCCTCCTGTCACCTCCCCAGTGTGCACTTCCCTTCTGACACAGGGCTGGGCAGTCAGAGTGTGTGTTGTGTGTATGCTTGTGTGTGTGAGTGCGTCCACGTGGGGATGCATAGAGGAAAGGGCCCTACATGGGGGACGTTGGCAGGGGTCCCCCAGGATCTTAGGAGCTCTCATTCCCAAAGCAAACCCCTTGGAAGTGTTGAGGCTGGCCTAAGAGCTTGGAATGCTCTCTTCTCCTCTGGACTTTGCCCACCTCGTGGGCCCAGGGCCTGTCCCTGCTCCTCCTGGCCTCAGTTTCCCAACTATACTGTGAGGGTTGGACATGGAGCAACATCAGCCCCGATGAACATGGACATGACCCAGGATCTCTGCCCGCGTGAGTGTGGCAGGGATACCCTCATGGTCTCATAGGCCTCTCTCCTGTGGGGTAACCAGGCCTCCTGTCCACGGTCAGGCACACAGAGGGGCCCTGCAGACAGCACTTCTGGGTGACACAGCCCGCAGCACACACGTGTAACACAACGGTCCCCTGACATGGCTGCTTTCGTCTGTCCCCTCCCCAGCCAACTGCTCGGTGACCCTCACATCCCCTACGTACCGGGAACACGCCACACAAGCCAGGTGGGCCACACGGTGCACAGTTGAGTAGGTTGGACATCTGGGGATGTGAGAGTCACTGAATATACACCGACCTCACTGTACTGGTCCACAGACTGCATCCCAGGGTCCAGCTCCATGCATGGCTGGTCCTGTGGACACGAAGACAGTGGTGGACACAGACCCTGGGCAGGGAGAAGGCCAGGCCACTCTTTTCCCTCCTCCTCTACACCCCCTCCTGGCCACATGAGGTCCAGCCAATCCCTGCCTGCAGCCCTGGCGGGTGTAGGAGGAGCTGAAGGGAGCCCAGCTGGGCAACTATTGGAGGGAGTTACTGTTATTAGGAAGCCCCCTGGGTGCTGAGTTATTAAACCCCATTTTACAGATGACCAGTGGTCCCAGCGTTCAAGGTCACTCTGCTCTAAGTGACCAAGTCCAGACGTGAACAGGGGACTAGACATCCTTACTTTTCACTACCATTGAGCCCAGCATTGACCATCGAGGCCTTGTCCTGCGTTGGGTCTCCTCCAGCCAGGCGACCTCCTGAGTCCAAGCACTTTGGGCACCTTCTTCTCCCTGCTTGAATCCCAACACACCCTCCTGAGGTTAGAGTCACTGACCCCATTTTTCATGGAGGAAACTGAGTCTCCGAGAAGACACCACATGAACTTGCCTGTCACAGGGCTGTGAGGTGACCCAGGTGTGGGTTTGACGCCAGGTCAATCTGCCTCTAAAGGCTCTGCTAGCACAGGAGCCTGAGGAGGTGGCCTGTGAGCCCAGCACAGAGGTGAGTCCATCCTGGATGGGGGCTCGGGAAAGGGGCACTGCAGGCTAGGAGCTCTGAAGGGGGCAGGGGCTTGGCAGGGTCCTTGGGGAGGAAGGCTCTAGGGAGGGTGGGGTGCGGTGAGGGGTGCACTCTGGGGATGGTGTCTGGACCAGATCACCCAGGGCCGTGATGCAGGCAAGGAGTCGGGCCTCACTACAGGTTGCGTGGACTTGAACGAGCAGTCTCATCAGAGGCCCAGGCGGTTAGGACCTAGATTTGGAGGGAGCTTGGTGGGCACCTTATCCACCTCCACTCAAGCCCAGATCCCCAAGAACCAACAGGATGAGAAGGCTGCTTCCATTTCCTCCCATGTACAGTGGGCACTGTGGCGGTCGCCTACCTTCTGCCTGGGCTGGGGATGCTGCCTGGAGGGCCCAGAGAGGGCTTCTTGTCAAAGTAGCCATTCAGGACAGGTCTGTGCTCAGAGAGCTCTGAGTGATGGGACCAAGGGCATGTCCCACCAGTGGGCTAAAAAGACGCTCCTGTCCATGTCGCTGTTGTTTATTGCAGGTGGACAGGGATGATGCAGCATCACCCACTGGCTGGATGCAGAGGGCCAGCGAGGAGCTATGGTTGAAGAGCCTGAGACACAACGCTTGTGTGTGACCAAAGCTGCCATGGGTGTGGTGGAGGCTGAGGAGGAAGAGGTGCTGCTGGAGGCCAAGATGAAACCAGAGACCATCGGGGACCAGGGGGCGGTTGATTTCCATAACTGTGGGGGATGGCATGATCAGCAGAGTCTCTTGACCCGGCAGGACACCCTAGGCCGGCATCCAGCTCCTGGGCTTCTTGGCCCCTTTGTAGGTGTCGATGGGGAACAGTGGTCCCGGGCAAGAAGGGACTGGGAATGGGCTGTCAGGGAAACTGTGTAGGGCAGCCACCTTCTTTTCCTTGAAATCAGGGGACTCTGGGTCAATACTCATGTTGCTCCCCTCCACCTTGGAGCTGGAGGAACCAGCCAAGTGCTCGCTGAGCATTGGACAATGTCCCTGCCACTGATGTCCTGGCCCCACCTGAGGTGTCCCAGCACTTGGAGTGGGAGCTATCCCTGGTCCTGAAGCCTGTGTTGGGGCCTGGAGGCTTGGAGGCTGGATGGAAGGGCTGCATTTGCAGAGGTCACGCCCCCTGGGTGAGTGGGGACTCTGGGACACCTGAAGTCACAGATGCAAGTGACCCACACCTGGGAAGGTGTGAGGGAGGTGCACAGAGGGCAGTGCCTCAGTGGCAGGCAGGGCTTCATGCCCATGGGCAGCACTCCTTGACAAAGGTCAGCTAGTCCTTTGGACCCTAGAGGGCAGAAGGCACCTAAGGCTGCCAGTGGTCCACGGGAGGCCAGGACAGCCTGCTGACTGGCAGGCATCAGGCCTGCAGCAGGAGAGGTTCAGGGTGAAACTGCTCCTGGGTAGCCTGGGCCAGCAGGTTGGACAGAAAAGATGGCCACTTGGTTTTTGTCACTCTAGTCTGTACGTGATCGTCTCTCCAGCTAGCCAGACCCTGGGGAGGGTGGCCTGTGGCTGAACAGCACTAGGGACTGAGGAGAAGGTGCCCTTGGCAATATCGAGTCCCTCTTCTTCATGTGAAGCAGGGTTGTGCTGGCTCCATGCCTGACCTCACCCCCTTGGTGACAGTGGGCTTCTTCAGGTCAAAGTCATACTAGGCATCAGGTTCATGGCACTGAACACATTGGCATCCTCAGGGGTCTTCAACATGGAGGGGAGGGGCCAAAGGAGTGTTGGCTGTGCTCAGGACAGCCATACCAGGGACAGGGAAATGCACAGAGAGAGGAAGTAGATCAGTGCTTGTCAGGGGGTGGGAGAGTGGATATGGGGGCATGGCTGCTTCATGGGTACAGGGGTTCTGGTGGGGTGATGCAATGATCTGGAACTAGATAATGGTGACTGTACACAGCATAGAGGATGTAGTTAATGGCCGGCCCTGAATTGTACAACTTTAAGTGATGAAAACACTAAACTTTATTGAATCTAAATTGGAACACACAAAACATAAGAAATCATAAAACATAGAAAAGGGAAAAGACATCCTGCCCTCACAGGCAAGGTGAAGGACAGCTCTGGGGTGGAGCTGGAGCCGGCCGGGCCTTAGTTGCTGACGAAGAGGGTGGTGCTGCAGCTGCCGTAGTGCTGGAGCCACTGCTGTGGCTGATGCTGGAGATCCCACCAGCTCTGGCTATGCAACTGGCCCAGGAGCTGGACCTGATCTGGGGCTGGAGCTGGGTCTGTCTCAGGTGATGGTGCTAGACCTGCCTCTAGAATTGGCTCCAGTGCTGAGACCGACTCTAGCTCTGCATTGTTGACAGATTTGGTGCAGGAGCCAGTGATGGAAATGGCTGCTGCTCTGGAGCTGGTCAAGTGTGGGAGCTGGAGGGAGCTCTCCTTCTGGAGCTGGCCACAACTGAGCTCTAGAGCTGGTGCCAGAGCTGTCACTAGTCCACAGCTGGAGCAGGATCTGGTGCTATGTGGCTCTAACTTTGTAGGTCGAGGTAACTCTGGCTCTGCTGCTGGTGACCGAGCCTTCTCTAGCTCCACAGCTGGTAAACAGCATGTCGTGACCTTTGGATGGGGTCAGTGACATCACCAACCAATCACGAGCTGTCCATCAGATGGTGGGAGCACTCCAGCAAATAACATATATTACATTAGTGTTATTTCATCTCCGTTCTAGTTACATATTTATTTTAAATATACTTAGAAGGAGAATAGGATAATAGAAACCATTTATTCTTTGCTCAGATTTAACAGAGCACACCTTATTGATGTCGTTTTTTAAGAAATATTACATACACAGTGGAAGGCACCATTCTTCTTCCTCTCTCTTTCCTCCCCAAAGGTAACTACTGTCTTGAAGTTAATATATGTATTCTATACACATTTTCTTTTGAAAAAAGACAGTTGTCCCCAATTTGCTGAGATTTTTTTATGTGTCTATCAAAGATATGTTTCTGAGCAGATGCTGTTAAAAACTTTGTCCTTTCAAAATAAAGATGACAAGTCAACCATTAGTTGAGAAAGTACCTGCTTTTTAGACATCATTTTTTAAAGAGAGGTTTGAAAATATCTCCATCATGTTACCATTGATCCTCCCTATTTGGAAGAGTTACATTCTATCAATTTTTAGCAAACACTGCATGAGCCAGACTGAACCAGTGCTCCTAGAGGAAGGACAAGGTTAGATTTCTGCAGCCTTTGGTCGTGACATATTTGGGAACCTATCAACACATAGCCTTGTTTTATGTTTGTCTCTTTTGAAAAGATCTTATTTAGTATAGACTGTAGACACATTATTTGAACTCCCAGCCAATATCACTATCCATAACCCATGCCTGAAGGAATCTCATCTAACACAAGTGTTTTCTACATACGGCCCATCACAGGCTTCTTGTGCTTAGGAACACTACACAACACTTCAGCACTATGCGGATCATTACAAAGAGGAAAAACAGCAGCAAGAAGCAAAAAAGGTGAAAAATGTACCATTTATAATTTTATTTATTTATTTTTTCCCCCAAAGCCCCAGTAGATAGTTGTATGTCATAGCTGCACATCCTTCTAGTTGCTGTATGTGGGACGCGGCCTCAGCATGGCCAGAGAAGTGGTGCATTGGTGCGCGGCGGGATCCCAACCCGGGCCGCCAGCAGCGGAACGCGTGCACTTAACCGCTAAGCCACGGGGCCAGCCCCTGTACCATTTAATAGACCAGGAAAAGGACACTTGTTGACCTGAGAGCTGAAACAAGAGTGTCACCTTGTTCTACCTCAGCCGGGAATGTGCGCCTCAGGCAACTCCAACTTTCTGCCACTCTGCACCCATCCAGGAATTACTAGGAAAAACACAGTGTGTGTTGGGTTTGGATTCACCTGTAAATTTTAGTGACTAGGTGAATTCACGAATATCAAATTACTGAATAAGGAGGATTGACTCTGTTCTGTTGCCAAAAACAATGAGTGTATGAAACTCATACTTCAGAACTTAAACATGGAAAGCTTTCTAATCTGCTTTAAAATCTACATGAAGAGTTTCATTGTTTTGAGCCATTTGTTAAAAATGTCAAAAACATCTTCTGATTGGTTTAAAAGAACAACTGATTGACCTCAGGAATGGCTGTGTGTACTCACCATCTCTGATTTCTCTCATTCTCTCTTGAACCCATTCCAATGAACCCCCACCACTCCACTACAACTCCTTTTGCCAAGGTCACAAGTGACCACCACATTGCTAAATCCTACAGTCATTTGTCAGTCTGTGATTTACTTGATCTACCAGCACTTGACATAACTATTCACTATGTATGTTAATAAAGTCTGGTAATAGCCAATAAATGATTTTGAGACAATCAGATATTCATTTGACAAAACATTAATAAATATTCTATTTGGTCTCATACCACTCCTTAAAAATCAACTCCAAATTTGAATATAATAAACAATAAAAGTGTAATGAATATTAAAAGTATTAGATTGTTTTAAAAAGATTATAGAACATCTTTATATCTTGGATAATAGACAGTCTTGCTAAACGAGACTCAGAAAGCAGAACTCTAGTCGATAAGATTCATAAAACTAACTACAGCAAAATACAACTTTGTAAGACCAAAGGCACCGTAAATTAAGTAAAAAAACAGAAGAAAACACTCCAACATGTAATCAAGGGTTTCTCTGCAGACTATATGAAGAACTCCTGTAAACTAATGAGAGATAAACCATCCAGTGAAAGTGTGGCAAAGGATACGAACAGCCAAACAATTCTCAGTGGAGGAAATATGAAATTCCAGTAACCAAGAAGTGTTCAACCTTCCCAGAGATGACAGAAATACAAAATAAATCAACAAAGAGACATGCCTTAGATATCAGATTGACAAACATTTACAAAGTTTGTTTCAGGTGTTGGTTACATGGAAAAATGAATCCACTCATACAGTACTGAAGCACAACTTTTGGAGAACAAATTGAAAATACCTGTTGAGTTTTTCAAATGAGCATTTTCTATGACTCAGCAGTTCGTTTATTAGTATCTGCCCAGGAGATACCTTCACACAGATGCAAAAAGAAACATGTATAAGAATATTATTCATAATATTGTAATAGCAAAAAATGGGGACAACCCAAATGTGCACCAAAAGAAGAATGGTTCAACAAGACGTAGTTTGTTCATAGTAACGTGTCAGAGTGACAAAGAATGGAGTAGATCCAAGCAAATTGTTACAGAATTATCTCCCATATAGTTTTGGGTGAAAAGAGGAGGCTGCAGAATGAGGTGCATATTATACCATTTTCTTTAAACACACAAAACAAAAAGAAAAGAATATTTTTTCTACAGCAACAGATATATGTGGGGCTGTGGTTAAAGGAGCCTTTAGCTTGATCCATATATAACTATAGTGTTTTACAAAGGTACTGCTTCATATATTATTTGTATAATGAAAAATTAAAATACATAAGACTAATTAAGTTCATTCTTTCCTACTAGAGAATTTCAGCTACCCCAAAGTAACTAAGAAATCAGAACAACCACAGGAAAATGTCAGCATAGGTGGGGGACAACTGAGCTTGGCTAACATGAGCAGACATTTTTCACACATTAGGGGAGCAGATATTTTGCTGTAGGACCATCTTTGCCATGCAAACCTTGGGACAAAAGTGCAAGTATTTGCCAGGATACAGCCAAGATATAAAACCAACAAGATCTTGAAAATAAAATGGAAAAGCCCAGTTGTCACTCTAAATCTACCTCTTCATTAGCCAAAACCAGCTTTGAAGCTGTTTTAGCCTGTTTCTCCACGAACAAGAGCCACAAAATTGACGGGCCAGCATCACCACCTCGTGGCTCTGCTTCCCATCGCAGGGTTCATCACCATACCCTTTGGCCCCCAAATCTCAAACCAAGAGTTCTGTCTTTTGGATATCCCTTCAAAGTTAAATGTTTTAGAAATACAAGAGACTCAAGTAGGGTTATGGATTTTTTAATTCTGACAAGGCAAGATTTTTTAAGAGACTACTATCTATCATCATTGCCAGTTTGTAAAAGAACAGCTATTTAAAACCAAGAAATCAGAAAGGCCATAAACTCGTATCAGAAGACAGTCCTGCTTATCAAAGAACAGTTGAAAGTGGTATACACATTTCATAAATATGTAAATATCCCATAACTATATTAATAATTGTGATCATTAGTTAGGCTGTTAAATAGGTCAACTTCACCAGGCCATGAGGTGCCCAGATCTCTGGCTAAACGTTATTTCTGAGGGTGTCTGTAAAAGTGTTTCTGGAAGAGATTAGCAGTTGAATTGGTGGGCTGAGTAAAGCAGATTGCCCTCCCTGTTGTGTGTGGGCCTCATCCAACCTACTGAGGGCCTGAACAGAACAAAAATGCCGAGGAACGTTGAATTATCTGTCTCTCTCTCTCTCTCTCTCTCTCTCTCTCTGCCTGAAGGTTTGAGCTGGGACATCAGTCTTCTCCCGCCCTTGAACTGGAACTTATACCATTGTTGTTCCTGATTCTCAGGCCTGTGGACTCAGACTGGAAGTACACCTCCAGCCTTCCTGAGTCTCCAGCTTGCAGACGGAAGGTCATGGCACTCTTATGTCTCCTAGTTGTTCTGTTTCTCTGGAGAACGCTGATTAACACAACCATATTTACATACTTCTCCTTTATCAATGTGTGTCTCAGCTTTATCAATAAAGGCAGAGCTGGAGACAAGGTCTTGTACATAGATACTTAATTTGGGAGGTACCAGGAGTGAGAGAGCAGGGAGAGGTCATGAGTAATACTGTCCTTCTCATGGAGAGGCAGCCTTCCTTTGATCCTCATTGATCAGACTGGCCAGACGGCTCTGTTGGGTTCCAGGCACCCCCAGGAAACCACTGCTTGTCTGTCCTCACTCCTCCTTGTACATGGCCTGAAAATTGGCTCAGAGAACTTATGCAATTCACCAGAGATGTACTCAAGTCGGCCTGGCAGAAGAGGCATTGAAAAACAGGCTGACACATGTTCTGGTTCCTTTTACATCAGATTTTATTCTTCCCTTTACTCACTTATTCTTTCAATAAAAAATGTATCAATATCTACCATGTCTTAATAATGATAGCAACATTTATTGAGCGCTTACTATATGCCTGGTACTGTTACTGCTTTATAGGTATTATTTCATTTAATCCTCACAACAGTGTTATGAGGTAAGTGCTTTTAGTATCCCCCATTTTACAGATAAAGAACAAAACACAGAGAAGTTAAATAATGTGCTTGAGGCCACACAGTCAAGAAATGGTGACGCTCAAATATGACTCGGGAGTTTGGGCTCCTTCCTAACTGCCAGATGTCAACTGTGTTTCAGCTGCTCTGCTTCCAGGTTTCAGGCTCATGATGGGGCATAGAGAGAAAGAGAAGGCACACCGGGAGACAGGTGGGTGCCATCCCAACCCAACACAGTAAGTCGGATGGAAGTGGGCACCCAGGTGCCATCGGAGCATGGAGGGGTACTCTCACCCCAGAAGTTGGGGCCACTGAGCTGACTCTTGAAGGACAGAAAGTGGAGAAGGGGCGATGTAAGTTGGGGAGGAGTCCAGGCAGCAGAAATAACAGAAGAATACCACTGGGAACACCACAGAAGTGCAATGGTTTCAAATTTCAGTGCACACGCTCAGATGGCAAACCATGCCATTGCCTTTTTTCTTTGGGACCTTAAAGTCTATTAGGATCCCCCATTCTCTAGGTGTCAGAAATAATCTCCTTCAATTCAGAGGCTGAGTCCACCCTGGCCCTGGGACTGTGTCCTCAACTGGGGGCTTCTGTGGGGCCATGGTATGTATCTGCATGGAGGACAAAGGTGGAGAAACCATCGTTACTCATCATCAGTCCACATGTTTCTGCTGACACTGCCCACAAGAGGTCCTTGACACAGAATACCGACTTGCTTAGTAAGCCTGTCTTATCTCCTGCTTCCTTGACCTTCTGGCCTCCTTCAGTGATGGCTCTCTGCTCTCCTTCACTGACAAGCTTCTCCAAAGACTCTCATCACCATGTCTCCACTTCTTCCCCTCCCAGTCTTCATTCACTATTCAACACACAGTGATGTGTATTCTGTTCCTACAACACACCCAAAATGTTCTGCTAAGATCGCCACTGGGCTCCACGTTGCTAAATCCAATAGATGCTCTTCTCTTCATCTTAGCTGATTTCCCGGCTATATTCAACTTTCATGACCCAACACTTTCTTACTTTTCTTTCTACAACGTTGACCACCTCCAAAAGTCATCCCTGATTTTTCTCTCATCTCCTTGATTTTACCTCTCCCCAAACATTTAATCTATCAAGTTCTATCAATTGTATTGTCAAAAATTACACATCAAGTCTATCAACTTCTCTGCAGTTCCGCTGCTAACACAGTGGCATATGCTACAATTCTCTCTCCCCTGGATGAGTGAAACAGTCTCTTCACTCATCTCTCTGCTTCCACACTTGCCTCCGACAATCCAGTCTCTGCACAGTAGACGTGGCATCCTCAGTTCTGTGCAACATCTCATCATGTCTGGCCCCAGGAAAATTCAGTTCTGTTTTTCTTATGAAAATCTTTAGTTTTGTAAAATATCCTTGATGTTTTCTGGCATATAGTTTTATTTATCTTCATTTTTACTGTCAAAAGACACATATAATCACACACACACAGAAACTCTCATTAAGGGCCTATTACTTGTAAATCATTAGCTTGATATAGTGAGACATAAAAAGTAACCTCATTCTTTTAAAAAATAACTTGATAACAGGGACTCTGGCTTAAGGAGCTCATGAATTGTTTGGAGAAAAAATAAAACAATGAAAATGTAAGCAAAGAGAAAAAGGTGTAAACAACAGTCCACCATAAAATATCATCACAAGATGGCACAAGATTAGTTGCCAAATTAAATATGAACAAATTATTTGCTACAGAAATTCACAGGAAGGAAAATACTGGAAGCTGGACTGGAAAGAAAAAACTTCAGGGAAGATAGAAAATAAATTTGAATTGGCCCCTGAAGAATGAGTAGGATTTATAAAAGCACAAAGAATTAAAAAGTCATAAAAGCTCAAGTAAACTAGTTTTGCTAAAGAAGAAAGTATGGTTTACTGAGTCATCAGAAAGAAGGCTCACACCAGAATGAGGTCAGCTCAGCGAGGACCATGAATGCCAGGGTGAGAAGTCTGACTGATTTTATAGGCAATGAGAGCCACTTAAGCATTCGATGTAGAGCTTCCCATGATCAATGTGGTACTTTAGGAAGATTATTCTGGCATGGTGTGAGACTGAAGGATGAGAGGAAGCTGTCACTAATCCACTTAGCCTCCCTATAGGGAGCTCTCATTTTTTTTTACATAAGTTTTGTGAACAGTTATCCTCCAACAACAGTTTCTGGATGAGCATCTCCAGGATGGTCATGGCTGCACGTATCTTGTTTAATTGGAAGAGACCACAGATAACTAAATCACAGGCTGACACTTTTATGATGAGACTGAAGAAGACAAGTCTTTACTCAGCCTGTGTCCACTGGGAAAGCAGGAGGTGCCCTCCACTCTGCTCCCTCCTCCCTTACATCCAGACAAAACACCAGCATCTCCAGGCCACCTCCCTTTGTTCCAGTCAGGTTCATCTGATGCTGTTCCTTACGTTCTCCTTATATCTGACATCACTGGTCATGTTATTAGGTCCTAAGACTTTGGGACTTCAGCTCCTTTGGCCTTGCCTTTCTTTGGCTATGACAACAATGGTCATCACTTTACAGCTGAGACAAAGATCAATTATTTGCATCTTGGTCTCTCCTCTTTACCTTTTAGGGCTTCATCCTCTGGGGCAGATGCTACAGAAAGAAGAATGCTGAAATGCTTTTGCTATGTGATGACAATAAGTTATTTCTTCTCTTCAAAGCCCTGTAGATCTATGGGCAGGTCTGTGCATTCCGTAGAACAATATCTTGAGAATGAAGCTCAAATTGCACTCAGTGCCATTCTGTGCCAGGCATAAAATATACCCGCCAGCAGAAAACTAGGGGATTGCAACTCCAACACTTCCGTCTCAGACTTACCTTTAGTTTATTAAACACTTTAAAGGATATAACAGTTAATGATGTATCTTCCTGCTCAAATATTATCAATATCTCCTAATATTTCCAAATAAAATCCTTTGAGAGGAAAGAAACTAATACTTTGGGGGATGTCTTAGGTACCAGGCCCTCTTCTAAGCAGTTTTCATACATTATTTATTTCATCTTCTAAACAACACTTTTAGGTGGGTACTATCCCCATTTTACTGATGAGGAAACTAATGTTGAAGAAGGTTAAGTAACTTGGCCAAGGTAACACAGAATGTAAGGAGTGGATTCAACTTAGCCCCATCTTCACTGTACCACCTGGTCCACTCTGCCTTCACATGGCATTCAGGGTCCGAAAAGTGTGGCCCCAAACTGCCTCTCCAATCTAGTACACATTTTCCCATCTTTTATTTTGTTATATATAAATCACAGTTGTTTGTCCAATCTAATTTCATGATTTCAAAAACATAACATCATAGAAAACCAACCAGCAGCAGTTGCTAAGCTGAAATACACATACTTTACAACCTAGCAATTCTACTCCTAGGTAAATACCAAGAGAAACATGCACGTATGTTCATCAAAGACAGGTACAGTACTCAGAGCAGCACTACTCACACGAGTCAAAAACAAAAACATGGGCATAACCCAAATATCTATCTACAACAGAAGGGACAAATATTTCTACAAGGAAAATATAAATTACAATGAGAACAAACTATAGCCATACACACGTATGAATCTCACAAACATAACGCTGTGTGAAAGAAGCCGGGCACGAAAAAGTATATGCTCTATGATTCCATTTATATGAAGTTCAGAAACAGGCAAAACTTAGCTGACCCACTGGAAGCTGGGACAGAGGTCATCTGTCCCCAGGTGGAGGGGAGCAGATATGACTGAAGAGAGATGACGCCTCAGCACAAATCAAGGTGGTGGCACCAAACTATATTAGAATCATCGTAATCTTCACAGGCATGACCTCACGCTGGGAAAAAAAAAAAAAAAACAGTTTTACTAAAGAACATTCTTTTTTTTTGTGAGGAAGATCAGCCCTGGGCTAACATCCGTGCCCATCTTCCTCTACTTTATATGGGATGCTGCCACAGCATGGCTCGACAAGCAGTGCATCGGTGCGTGTCAGGATCCAAACTGGTGAACCCTGGGCCGCCGCAACGGAGCGCACGCACTTAACCGCTTGCGCCCGGGGCCGGCCCCTAAAGAACGTTCTTGATGGAACAGTAACTATTATTTATTTTTTAATTTTATTTATTTATTTATTTTTCCCCCAAAGCCCCAGTAGATAGTTGTATGTCATAGTTGCACATCCTTCTAGTTGCTGTATGTGGGACACGGCCTCAGCATGGCCGGAGAAGCGGTGCCTCAGTGCGCGCCCGGGATCCAAATCCGGGCTCCCAGCAGTGGAGCACGCGCACTTAACCGCTATGCCACGGGGCCGGCCCGTATGTTATTAACTTTATTAAATCTTGACCTTGAATATACCTCTTTTTAGTATTTTGATATAGTACGTAGTATGTGATGAAATGGGAAGTAGGCGGGAAGCACTTCTGTTACGCACTGAAGGACAATGGCTGTCTTGAGGAGAAGCATTTGTGTGACAATCTGAGCTGACCTAGCCACTCTTGATAGAACGTCATTTTTACTTAAAAGAATGACTGACAAACTGAGGTTATTCAGTTTTGGGTATTTGGCACACATTTTCTCAAAAATTACCTCCAAGAGCCTATCACTTCAAGGAAAACAACTGACGGTATTTGTTGACAATGACAAAATTCAAGCTCTCAGCCAAAATTATGGAAAACTTACACTTGATACAAAGAGCTTGACAGCTTTCCACTATGTAAGACTTTTCTGATAGGTCGGGGGTAGTGTTAAGCACTGTATGGTATTTTGTTTTGTTTTGTTTTCGTATAATGAAACGTGTCAACACTTGGAAGATCTGCAGAACTCAATGAGCAGAGGTCTAGAATAGTAAATCCTTAGAGACAGAACAGTGGTTGCTTGGGGCCAGGTCAAGTGATGGAGCAGGAATGGGGAGAGATGCTAATGTGCTCGGGGTTTCATTTTGCGGTGTTGAAAATGTTCTAAAATTAGACTGTAGTGATGGTTGTAAAACTGTAAATATACTAAAAACTACTGCACTGTGTACTCTAAGTGGGTGAATCGTATGGTATGTGACATATATCTCAAAAAAGTTATAAAATAAAAACTCTACCACCGTAATAATATTGTAACATCTGGAGTTTATTTAAAAAAAAAAAAAACAGGTTGTCAACACAAAGGCCATGGTTTGCTGACCTCTGTTTTATTGTACAATGTACCATCATCTTTGAGTTTATCATTCTAGAACATCTCTGGTGTCCAGTATTTCAAAGTCCATCTTTAATCTACTATTTTTTTATTCTCCCAACATGCCCTCCTTTTATCTGTGCATCAAAAAAATGTTCTTTAAAGTGAGAATTGCCTCTATTAGTAAAACGAGCTTACTTCTAACCAACACTCCACAATCAACACACACAACAACAACAATAAAAGATATCAGCTGAGGCTACAGTCATCTGAAGACTCGATTGAGGTTGAAGGATCTGCTTCTAAAATCACTCATGTGGCTGTTGGCACGAGGCCTCGGTTCTTCACCTCAAGGATTTCTCCATCTGTTGCCTGAGTTTCCTCATGACATGTCAGCTGACTTCCTCCTGAGCAAGAAATCCAAGAGAGAGCAAGGAAGACACCTCAGTGCCTTTTCTGACCCAGTTTCTGAAGTGTACAACATCACTTTCACTTTCTTCTATTTGTTAGGAGTGAGTAGTCAAGTTTTGCCCACACTCAAGGAGAGGGGAATTAGGCTCCACCCTTTGAAGGGAATAATATCAAAGAATTTGTGGACATATCTTAAAACCACCATAGCCACCTTGGCAGTATACAAACAGGCTCTCATCTCCTCTGTGGGAAGGCAGAGAAACTGGGGACCAGGCCCAAGACTTAATGGTCAGAACAGCCAAACTCCAAAGATGGATAAATTCCCAACAAAGGTAGGTCTGCTGTACCAAGGTCAGGGCCCGGTTGGGAAAATATGGATGGAGTTATCTAGATTGATGTCCCTGAAGATCCTGAATCCCCAGATTCCCCTGAACCCTCTGAGCCTCCAGAGGCAGCCCACTCCTTTCCATTATGCACTAACCTCCTGTCTCCCACTTGCTTGGAGATGATGCAGAGGCTGCTTCCCCACAAGACAATGTTCACCCACCCACCTCCATCTCAGTGGGGTGTGGATATTCAGGATCTGCCCTTCCTGGCCACCAGGACTTTAATCCCTACAACTGTGATTTAATCTCAAAATTAGGATTGAGTCACAACATAAGCCAGCTGCTGACACATTGAGGCTCACAAGGGAGCAAAGCGACTGTGCCCCAAGGAGCTACAAAACCTACCCAGCATGGACCAGCATAAGTCAGGAGAGCGTGTGTGAGACTGGAGTCTAGGGTGCTTGATCAAGAGGACTGGAAGATAAGTTGAATAAGGGAGAGTTGATCCATTTGCAAGCTCTTTCCTAGGATCCAGGATTCAACACTTACTCATCAAGAAAATGAATAGGCAAGCTACAGATTGGGGAAAATATTCTCAACACATGTATCTGACAAAAGAATTGTGTCAAGAATATATAAAGAACTTCTACAACTCAATAATAAACAGACAATCCAACTTTTTTAAAAGGACAAAAAACTTGAGTAGACAGTGAACAAAGAAGAAATGGCCAGTGAACACATGAAAAAGTTCTCAACATCATAAGTCATCAGTAAAATGCAAATTAACCCCATGAGATACTTCCACACACCCATTAGGATGGTTAAAATGAAAAAGACTGACAATACCAAGTGTTGGTGAAGATGAGAAACAACTGGAACTCTCATATTTTGGTGTGTAAAATGGTACAATCACTTTAAAAAAGTGTTAGTCAGTTTCTTAACTGAAACCCAGCAATTCCACTCCTAGGTATACATCCAAGAGCAACAAAAATTTACGTCCACAAAGCCTTGTACAAGAATGCTTGCAGGAGTTTCATTCACAATAGTACCAAAATTGAAAACAGCTCAGGCGTCCATCAATAGAAGAGATAAACTGTGGTATGGTCATATAACAGAAAACTACTTTGCAATGAAATGGATTGAATTATTAATACACACAACAATATAGATTAATCTCAGCAGTATTACGCTGAATGAGGAAAGCCCGACACAGACTAGTACATGCTGCCATTAGTACATACTTCCATTCAGAAATTCTAGCAGACAAAAGTAATCTATAGGGATAGAAATCAGAGTAATGGTTGCTTTTGGAGGAGGAACTGACTGGGAAGGGGCACAGGGGAACTCTCTGGGGCTGATGGACATGCTCTATATTTTGATAGGACTGTGAGTTACAAGGGTATATGCATTTGCCAAAATTGATTGAATTGTACACTTAAGATCCATGCATTTCACTATATGCAAATTATACTCTGATTAGGATAAGGAATAAAACTCATCATTTTTCTTTCCAAACCTCTTCCTCTTACCATTTATCTTAGTTAACACATCACCACCTATTTAGTATTCTTCAAGCCCAATTCATCCTAGACTTCTCTCTCCCTCTTCCTGCCACTGTCTCTCCCTCTATCACCAAACACTTTGGAATCCTTCTCCTAGAGAACTCTCAAATCTGTCACCTCATTTCCATTACTAATGACCCGGGCTTAGTTCACACCCCTGGACTAATGAAATAGACTTATAGCTGGACTTACCCTTTCCTAATTGACTCCTTACAATGCCAATAAAGTGATCTTCCTAAAATTCCTAATTTATTATGTCATTCCCTCACTAAAATCTTCTTCAATAGATTTACACTACCTGTGAAAGACTATCTAAATTCCTGGCAGAACAACATGGCAACAGTTACCTAGTCTAGTCTGTGAGCATGCCCAACAGATTTCATGTCCGAAGTAGTCTGGTCCCCAAGTAGAGGCCTGGCAGTCTCATCTTCTGTCTGATGAACTATGCATTTATGTGTCACGTTCAAGCATATAGCCTAGATTTCATAATCATCTCAGTTGAGTGACAAATTCTCATCCTCCTCCTTTAATGCCTCAGTGAAAGGAGTCCAACTCCAGCCACCAAGACTCAAACCCTGGAGGCACCAGTTCTCCCCACCCCTCATCAGCCACACCAGATGAGACAAAAAAGTCCTTCCCATTTAGCCTCAACAGCATCCATTGAGCTGACTGCCTGCCTTGTTCTAACGTCAGGACTGCAGCACCCCTCTGTAATTACGGCCGTTGCCTCTCAACCGGTTTTCTCCACTTTAAATGCAACTTAGAGGACTTACGCCCGACACATTAACATCTTGCATGGTTCAGATTTCAACATCCCAGAGATTCCCACTTTCCCTGGGTAGCACTATAACCGTTGCTTTACTTGGAGTTTTGTATTACAAATTTCAAAAAGATTAGCTGAAAAATGAGGACTCCCAGTGATCAAATCAACTCTCCATTTTTATGACTCACTTTATCTCAAAGTTAACGTCAGAGGCTGGTCTAACATCCCAGCAAAGGCTTACTTTCATGTCATTGAAAATGTCTCAGCAAAAATTGAACTGCCTTTGTTGGGGCTGCTGTTTATAAAAGAAATGTCCAGAGCATGGCAGGTGAGAAGATATTACCTCTGAGATGCCTTCTAACACAGATGTTTTTCTAATATTCAAGGTGGTAGATTAAAGATGGCCATAAATTGACACTCCTCCTATTAGAGGTGGGGTCTATGTCGCCTCCTTTTAAATTTGGGCAGGTTCTATAACTGCTTTGACCAACAGAATACTTCAAGCGTGATGCTGTGTCAGCTTCTAGGCCCAGCCCTTACGAGACAAGCAGCTTCCATTTCTTGTGTCTTGAAACAGTTGCTCTTGGAGCCCTCAGCCGCCATGTAAAAATTCCAACTGTCCTAAGGCCGCCGTGCTGGAGACACACGTAGGGAGGTCCTGAGACCACACGATAGAGAGAGATGCCCAGCCTGCCCCAGCTGAGGTCTCAGACATCACGGAGCATAAATGAATCTTCCTCACTGTCTTCTGTCTGAATTCCTGTCCTACAAAACTGCAAGGAATATTTATTTATCCAATGAATATTTACTGGATATCTACTATGTGTCAGGTTCCACTCTGCATGCTAGAGTTACACTGGTGAACAAAACTAACAGCTCCTGTCCTCTGGGAGCTGACAATGAATGATAAATATAAAAAGAGAAAAGCCAATAAGCCCCAGTTGGGCTCAAGAATTAACAAATGGTCTCAGTGCACAAGGTACACATGTACGCAGTGGTGGCAGGAGGGCAGCCCCACGCCTACTGGGACCTAGGCATGGAGCCCAGCACTGGCAGCCATAACTCAATTCCTATGGGGTAAAGGAGTCTTGCTCTCTGCAAGACAATAGTCTCAAGCCAAACTTGAGGCTCGAGGCCCTTCTTCTTAAAAAGAAGCTGAAAAAGACAGCTGCCAACTGGGGCTAGGTGCCCTGACCTCACAGGAAGCCGTGGGCTTGGGGAGGCGAAGAACACAGAATCCGAACTAAACTGGGTCTGAGATTCCCAAATATGATCACAGAACAGAGCATCAAAATATCATAAGATCTGGTTCTGGGCTGGAGGCGGAGGACAACACGTGATGGCAACTATCAAACCATAAAACTGCTAGACAGGAGAGAAAGAGACAACTCATCCATAAAACTGTGCACCTGTTCCTGACATGTGAAACACACCCCACTGAAATGAAACACAGACAGAACCTCTCAAGTCCACCTAAAAGGCTTTGCCTACACAGAAGAAAAGCTGTAGTACTATTTTGTAAGCAAAGTTTGTGTTTTGGTGTGTCATCTATAGAGAGTTTTTATTCTTGTTCCTATAGTGTTTGATATTGCTATGGTGGGGAAATAAAACTCAGCAGCCTGCCGAGCATCAAGAGAGTCTGACAGTCACGGCCACTTGTGAGTCTACTTAGCTGGCTGGCAGCCACCGTGCAGCCCTGGAGAGGACCGTGGGCCAGCTCGCAGTGAAGACGGGTCTCCTCTTTAAGGGAGCCACTGTAACTCTAAGGAATGGACAAAAGCTACTATAAAACTGCAAGTATTCTCACACACAGATTTGACTACCTTAAGACAAAAATGAAATAGATGAGTGTTTTCAATAGTAAGTAAGTTTTTCATAACGTGATCGCAAGTAAAATAATTTCCTAACATACGTCTTTTAAATTCAGGTATGAATGGAACACATCAGGTGACCCTGGGTGACTTTTGCCTCATCTATTAGTGACGCAAATTAGTATCCAGGATCCAGCCATTTTATTCTTTATGAAAAATAAAGCAATTGAAGTAAATATATGTCTAACCACAGTTTGACAAGAACGTAGCCTGGAGGCAATATTGAACAGGCAAGAAGCGCAGAGTTCTGAAGCCGGAATGTTGAGTTTCCGACCTTGACTCTGCCCGTAATAGGTGTGAAATCTTTGGGAGGCGACTTTGCTTCTCTGTGCCTGTTCCCTCATGTGCTCACACACTATATTGGCATTCATATATTATATTTTACAGGGGTCTTCAGAAATGAAACTGAGTAGTAGAGCAATACTTTGATAAGAATGTATTTTATTTTGTTTTGCTTCAAGAAAAAATACAAGAACATACCTTTACTGTGGCAATCTAATGGAGGTGCCCCTAAGAAGTCATTTCTAGATGGGACTGGGGACTTTGTTTTAACTTTAAAATAGGTAATCTTTCACAAGCTCGGGAAGCAACAACTGTATTTAAACGGAAAACTCTCCACAAGGGAAGAAGCAAACCACCCAGGGGCTGCATTGGTTTTGCAAGTGCCCCCTGACGCCGGCGCAAGGATGCAGGAAGCACCTCCTGCGTCGTTGTCCCACTCCCGACAGGACTTGGGGGCTCGGTCCTAAGTGAGCGGAGGGACCCCGTCCCACTCTGCACCAGCAACGCCTCGCTTTCCCTTCCTGCAAACAAGCCGGTGCAAATAACCTGGGGCCCCTGCGACCGCCTCGCTGCACTCACCTGCCGCTGCACAGCAGCTCGCAGCCCGGCCGCTTCGCCTCCCCCGGGCGGCCCCGACCAGGAGGCGGGGATAGGGGCGTGGCTTAGGGAGGGGCGGGGCTAGGGGCCGGGGCTCTTCCCCCGCCCACCTCACTGCGCCTGCGCCCAAGGGTGCGTGCGGGGCAGGGTGGGAGGTGGTGCCCCCGTGGTGGTCGGTGCTGATGTGGGTCCACCGGGTGTTTGCTGCCCCTCCTGTTCCGATCCTCTGAGCTTTCCAGCCGTCACGGCGCCCAACTCTGGTCACTCCTGCCGCCCCTCCGCCTGCCTGCGTCAGGTGCCAGCAACCAGCCGGAGTCTCCCCCGCGAGGTCAGACTACCTCCCCCTGCTCCTTTGGAGAACGTCGTGACGCCTCCTCGCCTGTGTCCCTGGCGCCTGGCTGGTTAGGTGTATCGTGTCGTTTAATCACCTCTGCAGCTGAGACAGTGAAACCAAGAAGTGAAGGAACTTGCTTCAAGTCACAGACCCAAAATGCGCTCCAGCTTGAAGTTGATTGCAGGCTGCCTGCCGCCGCCCTTCCACCTCGCGTGGCGCGCCCAAGTTGAGTGCCTAGCCAAGTGCCATGGGCTTTACCTGAGTTTTCACTGTTTCTTAAGCCCTGCGAGGGCGGTATTATCTCTACAGAGGAGTCTAAGTGACTTGTCAGTCCAGCTTTGTCTCATGGCAAAACCTGGGCCATTTAAAACACCGTATGTGGCCTCTGTGTTCCTCCACACCTTTTGTCTTAAATGGCTTTATTGAGGTGACTTACAAAAAGCCTGTACATATTTAAAGTGTACAATTTGATTTTTATGTATGTATGTATATGCCCCTGAAACCGTCACCACAATCAAGAGTGAACGTAGCCACCACCCCCAAAAGTTTCCTTCTGCCCATTTGCAATTCCTCCTCCCAGTCACAGACTGCCATGACCACTCCTCAGATAACCATAGATCTTCTTTCTGTCACTATAGATTAGTTTGCATTTTATAGAATTGTATTATGAATGTTTACTGTGTGCTTTTTTGGGAGGAGGAGAGTCGGGCTTAATTATTTTGAGATTCAGTAGTGTTGCTGAGTGTATCAATAGTTCATTTCCTTTTTATCACTGAGTAGTAGTCCGTTACATGGATATACCACAGTTTGTTTATCCATTCACACATTGTTGGACTTTTAGGTTGTTTCCAGTTTCTGGTTTTTTTTTTTACAAACAAAGCTATCAACATGGTTCTTCATTTTCTTACTATTCAGTTTTGAAAGTTCTTTACATTATCGGGATATGTCTTTCCAGTTATATGACTCAATATTGTCTTCCAGTCTGTGGCTTAAAAGCATGTTTCAGAAGCAGACTTTTTAAATACTTCAAAAGCAAACTTTTTAAATTTTGATAAAGTTTAATTTATCAATTTTTATTTATAGATTGTGCTGTTGGTTCCATATCTAAGAAATTTTTTCCTAACCCAAGGCCTCAAAGATTCTGTCCACTTTTTCTCAAGAAATTTTATAGTTCTAAATTTTAAATTTATGTCTGCGATCTATGCTGTATTAATTTTCATATGTAGTGTGAGATATGGGTAGAAGTTAATTTCTTTGCATGTAGATACCCAGTTGTTTCAACCATTTGTTGAAAAGACTAGTTATTCTCTACCAAATTGCCTTTGCCACGTTTTTGAAAATCAATTGATCATATAAATGTGAGTTTATTTATGGAATCTCTATTCTGTTCATTGATTTATTTATCTGTATTAGCATTGATATCACATGGTCTTGATTACCATAGCTTTATAATAAGTCTTGAAATCAGGTCATTTAAATCTTTCAATTTTGTTCTTTTTTCTCGAAGTTGGCTTGGCTATCCTATACCCTTTGCATTTCAAAATGAATTTTAGAATCAGTTTGCCAGTTTTAACAAAAAAAATTGCACAGATTTTGATTGAGATTGCAATGAATCTATAGATAAACCTAGGGAAAATTGACACCTTAAAAATATTGAGTCTTGTGATCTGTGAAAATGGTATGTATCTGCATTTACTTACATATTATGTAATTTCTCTCAGAAGTGTTTTGTAGTTTTCAGTGTACAGGCCTTGCACATCTTTTGTCAGATTTAACTCTAATTATTTCATACTTTTTATGCTATTGCAAATAGTATTACTTATAAATTTTTAATGGTTTATTGCTAATATATAGAAATAAAATTGATTTTTGTATATTGATCTTATATCCTGAAAACTTGCTAAACCCGCTCATTAGTTTGAGTAGCTTTTTATACAATCTATAGGATTTTATTTGTAGACAATCATGTCATCAGTGAATAAAGACCATTATCTTCTTCCTTTTCGATCTGGACCTTTTATTTCTTTTTCTTACCTTAATTGTACTAGCTAGAACCTCCAGTACAATTCAGTGGGGGAATGGATGGTCTTTCCAATAAATGAGGCTGGGTCAATTGGATAGTCATACGAGAAAGCATGAACCTTGACCCCCATCTCACACAATACACAAAAATTAATTTCAGAACCTTCATGGACCTGAATGTGGAAAATGAGACAATAATACTATCAAAGAAAACATAAGACAATGTTAATTGTAAGGGCAGGCAAAGATTTCTTAAATGAGACACAAATAACAGTAGCTATAAAAGGTTAACAAATTAATTCAATTTAATTTATAAATTAAATAGGATTAACTTATACATTAATTAAATTAGTAGAACTTGTATTCATCAAGACACCGTTAAGAAAGTAAAAGGTAAATGACAGGCCAGGAGAAGATATTTGTGAAATGTATCTGACGAAGGACTCCTATAAATTGATAAGAAAACATCTGAATCAATTTTTTAGAGGAGAGGAGGGGCAGAAGGCTTGCATTGACCTTTACAAAAGAGGATAGCCAAAGGGCAAGGCATGATGAGAAGTCATTCAGTATCATTAGTCATCAAGGACATGCAAAGTAAAACCACAATTGAGATACCACTACAAACCAAGACTCTCAACCCCCACTGTGGTGCAACCACTTTGGAAAACTGGCAGTATTTGCTACAGCTATACTTACATGTTCATCCTACGACCTAGCAGTGCCATTTCTGGGTATATACCCAATGTAAATGAGTGCTTATGTCCACCAAAAGACACGAATGAGAATGTTCATAGCAGTTTTATTCATAATGATCAAAAACTGGAAACAACTCCAATGTCCACCAGCATTAGAATGGATAACTATATTATGTTATATTCATATAATAGAATACTATTGTATGGAATGGAATACTACAACAAGGAAAAAGAAAAACTACTGCTACTTGCTCGCACTTGGATGAATATCACAAATACAGTGTTGATCAAAATAAGCCAACCACAAAAGGTTACATCTGTATGATTCTATTTGTATAAAGTTCATAAACAGGCAAAACCAACCCATGGTTACTTTTGATGGGGGAGTGATAATGACTGAGAGAGAGCACAAGCAAACCTATTGGGGTACCAGAAATGATCTATACCTTGATCTGTGTGGTGGCTAAGCAGATGTATACACATGTAAAAATTCACTGCTCTGCACCTAAGATTTATGTGTTTTATGTATAGATGTTATATCAACATAAAAGAAAACTGAAGTGTTTTTTCTGAACATAATTATTCAGCTCTGCTGATACGTACACATATTTCTGAGCCAAAGCTGCACTTTTGATCACTATAACTTTCTAGTAGGTTTGATATCTACAAAATAAGTTCAAGTCTTTTCTTCCAAAATTTTCTTGCACCTGTATGCTTCCAAGCTAAACTTTAGGATCAGTTTTTCAAATTCCTTAGAAAAATTCTACTGGGATTTTTATTGGTATTATGTGATATTTGTAGTTTATTTGAAGAGCACTTACATCTCTCCAGTATTGACTCTTTCCATCCAATCAACATGGTTCGTTTATTCAGGAATTTTCAATCAAGATTTAAATTATTCTTTATGTAGGGCTAGAACATGTTTTGGTATATTATGTATATGATGTATATTAAGTCATTATGGTTTCTGTTCCTATTATAGGAGAAATATTTGTCCCATTACTTCTCTAATCATTGCTGGTATATAAAAAGGCTCTTTTTCCCCCTATCTGGCCACCTTGCTGAACTCCTTCATTCATTTTAGGAGTTTTCCATTCGATTCTTTTAATTTCTAGGTTGTAAGTAATGTATTAAAATATTTTCTCCTTTATATGAGAATCTGACTTCTGATTAGTTTCCTAACTATGTTTTCCTGAAAACAGAAAGATGGTATCTGTAGACTATGTGACTAGGCAACTTTGCTTATAATAAAAATGACTCCTGGTTTGTAACTTTTGTCTGGACTGGGAGTCACCATGGCCTTAGGTTCCTTTTCTAACCCACCAGTCCCTTGTGGGGACCCTGGAAACCATGCCTATGGAGTTGTCACCAAAGATATTTTCGCGGGGGTCGGGGGCATGAGGTTTTTAAATCAGAGTGACTGCCTGGTGTACCTCTTGTCTTCCTGCACCTGAGCCGTCTGCTGAGTGGACTGCAGTAAAGATTCCCACTGCTAGGAATATCTACACTGCCTTGCTAGCATGTGTGGTTCCTGCCCTATGGCCTTGAATAGGCCAGGATGCTATGTGGCCCACAGTGGTCTTGTGAATCTGAATTAGTTGAATCTAAGAAGACCCACCCCCTGGGCATTGCAGAGTGGTGGAGCAGTGGGCTAGACTTTCAGACCCTCGATGCAGTTTGACCAATGGACTGTGAGATAGAGGGGTGGGGAAGGAAAGCTGACAAGGCATTAGATGTCTGAGAGGGAGAGTCCATCTGCCTGTTCTCTGAAGTTGAAAACTCTGCGGCATATGACAAGAGATTAGGGCAGAAGCGGGCTGGAGTAAAACCAGATTCATACCAAGAGGAGACACTGCTCACTGTTTATGAAGGGGACCTGGGCCGAAACCCACTGCAGCTGAGCTACCGGGATAGGTTAATGTCTCGCTGGGAGGGTTGGAGGGGGACTGCGAAGACAAAAGAATGAACCTGAAGACCCCATGCTTGTGATGGGCCGCCACCTGATAAAGCAGGCGGAACTGCCAAGTTGACTGCAATTCCACTCAAACTTGAATCTACATGGAGAGAGGTTTGAGAGCACCCAAGCAGACAAAGGGCTGTGCGGTGGCCAGCAGCTCCAGGCAGAGCTACAATGACAGCAGTTTAATATGGTTTGGGGTCACCAATACAAGGTTAAAGAAAGCTCTCCATGTGTGGCAAAGGGTAACCCCAGGCCACCTAAACAGCATCCTGGAGTCTGACAACAGCTTTGGACCCAGAATGCTTGAGTCATTTTAAGGCTGCGCTGGAGCCTGAGCAGTGTCCTCTGCTGCCATCTAGTGAAAATTTATGGGAATGCAAACATTTTCAAAAGCGACGCAGATTTTTAAAGCAATCATTGGTTATTGTAAAGGCCTAAGCTCTACTATTAGACTGGATAAAACTCTTGATTTGCGCTTAGTGTATAGGGAAAAACTACACTTTTTCTAAAAAGGTTAAATAAATTTCATTGTAGTATATTTGATTTGCTGAAAACTATGGTGTAATATCATTTGATATAAAATGCCTAGAATTCCCAGAATAAAGGGGGTATTTTAGGCATTATAAAGACAGATGGCCAAAGACTATTCCAGTTGCACAGGACATGGAGGGGACATCCTTACCCCACTGGTTAATACAAATCCTCGTGATCACAAAATGTGCTAACTTGTCCTTTTCTATGTTGAAAATGTCAGCCAAAGTCGTGGAGGTGGACTATGGGCAAAGGGTTAACGAACACTTCCGCATGAGAATCTAACCTTAGGTTATCTCCCTGAAAGTATGTGTCAACTATTTAACTAGGCAACATTGCTTACAGTAAAAATGATCATTAGTAAATTGCACCTGGACTGGCGAACCTCTAACTACCCGATGGGGAAACGATTGTTTTGAGCTTCCTGCGTGTGAAACTCTTGTAACTGGGCACGACTCGTGCAGAGACCCTGGAAGCTACGCCTGTGGAACTGTGAGATCGTCTCTGTGAGGCATGGGGCTTTACATCAAAGCAGTTCTCGTAAAGGCCCCAGTGTGGATCTCGACTCCTTGCACCTACTGAATGAAGTGCAGCAAGGACCTCGCTGCAAAGAACACCTGAGGCTGCTCTGTGATTGCTGCAGGTCCTGCCCTGTAGCCTTCTAGCTGCGCCGAGGAGGCCTGGGTCGTCTTGGGAGTCAGCAAAGCCTAAGAAGACCGCTGCGGGCCTTGCAGAGGTCATTACATCCACTGCCAAAAATGACTTTTTTTTTTCTTTTTCCTTTCCATAACTATACTCATGTCCTTTTCATTTGTTATTTGTTATAGTTTGTTGAATGATAGTGAGCACAATGGTGGGAGGAGGGGTGCAGTGGGTGAGGAGGGGAGACAGAATGCCTTGTCCCTATATTTTATTTTTCCACTTTTTATTTGGAAATAATTTCAAACTTATAGAAAAGTTGCAAGAATACAAAGACACCCTAGAAAGACTTCACAGAGATTCACTGTTAACATTTTTCCACATTTGTTTTGTTTTTATTTTCTCTCTCTACATGTATGCATTTTTATTATCATTATTTGAGAGTAAGTTGCAGCCATCATATCCCTTTATCCTTATTATTTTATTGTGTATTTCCTAAAAAACAAGGCATCTACTTACATTATCACAGCATAATTCTCAAATTGGGAATTAAAATGAATACAGTGCTATTACCTAATTAACAGACCTGTGAAAATTTTTCCAGTTGTCCCAATATTGTTTTTTTTATAGCATATTTTTTCCCTGCTCCCAGATCCAGTCTTGTAGTCATCTCACTGCTTTTAGTTGTCATGTCCCTTTACTCTTCCTTAATCGAGAATAGTTCCTTAATCCTTTTTAGTCTTTCATGACATGGGCATTTTGAAGAGCACAGGCCTATTGTTTTAGCAGAATTTCCTTCAGTTTGGGTTTGTCTGAAGTTTCCTCACGGTCAGATTCAGGTTGGGGTCTCCACCCTTTAGGGAACTCCACTCTGGCCTCCCTCTAGCCACATCTCTCAAGCCTGGAGCCAAGGAGGCAAGCCCATTGGAGCCTGCCCACTCCCACTTGGTCCAGAGAGTAAATATTTTAGGCTTTGCAGGCTATATGATCTCTGTCACAACTACTCAGCTCTGCTACTGTAGCAAGAAAGCTGCCGTAGATAATGTGTAAATGAATGAGCATGGCTATATTCAAATAAAATTTTATTTATAAAAACAGGTGGACGGCGCATATTTGGCCCATGAGTCAGTTTGCTTGACCCCTCTTCTAATCCATGCCCCAGCTACCAAGAAGTCCAGAATTCCACGCCCAAACAGCCTCAGCCCCGTTCCCAGAGTAGGCCTGTGAGGGCCTCTCTTCCCCGGGTCTGCCATAGTGAGACGTGGCATCTTGCCACTAAGGAGTGCGTTTCTCTAGGCTTGCGTGTGCCCAGGAGATGACAGTTTTGAGGAATGTGGACAGATTTGAACGCAGAGGTGGGGCCTTCACAGTGTCAGAAAGAGCTGAGAGTGAGAAGAGAAGGGGCAAAGAGCTAGCCGGGTCGGCTCCCCTCCTCTCACCATGTCTGGTGCAAGACTCCAAGGAGCCTAAGAATTACATTCGCATCTGGCCTTCCTGGTCAGTGTGAAGGGTTAGTTTATCCAGAGAAAAAGGAGTGACATATGTTATTCAACCATTTGTTGCTTGATTTATATGTATATATATTTGAACATTTAGCTATATGGTACGTGGTCTCTATTTGCACTTTGCCCCAGCCCCATAGTGCAAGGGCAGCCTGTGTGACAGCATGAACACTTCTCAGAACAGCCTCAGCGGGCTGACTGGTCCCCACAGGTGTTTACCTGTGAAGGGAACCTGCAAACTGGCTCCTGGCTCCACTCTGCCCCGGGAGAATCAGGGACGATCTGTGACAAGGCCTCCCAGCCTTCCTTGCCTGCAGCCACTTGGGTCGGCAAAAGACCCCAGGTTCAGTGCTCAGCTTCTAAGCAACAGAACAAGGAAGATACTAACGGGCCAATTCTCATTCTTCCCACTTTCTACTTCTAGACTGTCTTTTCTTTCTGGTTTATCTAACTGATTTCTTTGGACCTCTTCATATTTGAACAACCAATTCCCCTGACAGACTTCAGACCCCTGGAGGTTTCTGCATCTCCCTCTCTCATTCATGTAACACACCCCCACCATGACTGCCACCACCCCTGCCATCGCCACGCTGCCATAGCTGCCTCTGGTCAGCATGGGGCCTTAAGGCACCTGTCCCTTAACCAGAACACTCCAGAGCCAGGAGATGTTGTAGGGGTGCCATCTTACCAACACTAGTGCACACTCATGTCCAGACACTTTGGAATTCCAACCAAGTAAATAACACCAATATGGTACCCGGATCTCGTAAGTAGTGAGGTGTATCTGGAAAGATAAGCAGTTCTTTAAAATGTTACCCTATGAAGTACCTCCAACTTTTAATATCTTTTAGAGGAAAGTAATGTATGTAAAGTATTAATCTAAATATCACTTCCAATAACATAATACTTTTGGTAAGGCATCCGATAACATCGAAATTTAAGAATTACTGCTATGCAATTTACATAATTCCTATAATATGGTAGCATATAATTTACTGTTATATAATTTACTATTAGTTTGCTGAATTTTTTAACTTTTGTCCTAAAATTGTTTTCTATATATATAAACTCTAAAAGTTGTTCCATTGTAATTTGTTTCTTTTTATAATGCTTTGAATCTCCAGAAAAAGGTCTTTTTTATGACAGTCTTTTGCAATAATATATTGATTAGTTACTCTATCATTTAAAAAAAATTTTTATTGAGGTCATAATGGTTTATAACATTGTGAGATTCCAGTTGTACATTATTATTTGTCGGTCACCATATAAATGTGCCCCTTCACCCCTTGTGCCCACCCCCCAACTCCCTTCCCCCTGGTAACCACCAAACTGTTCTCTCTGTCCATGTATTAGTTGATATTCCACATATGAGTGAAGTCATACAGTGTTTGTCTTTCTCTGTCTGGCTTAGTTCACGTAGCATAATACCCTCCAGGCCCATCCATGTTGTTGCAAATGGGACGATTTTGTCTTTTTTTATGGCTGAGTAGTATTCCATTTTATATATATACCACATCTTCTTTATCCAGTCATCTGTCGACGGACACTTGGGTTGCTTCCACATCTTAGCTATAGTGAATAATGCTGCGATGAACATAGGGGTGCATAAGCCTCTTTGGATTGTTGATTTGAGGTTTGTTGGGTAGATACTCAGTAGTGGGATAGCTGGATCATAAGGTATTCCTGTTTTTAATTTTTTGTGTGTGTGAGGAAGATCAGCCCTGAGCTAACATCCATGACTATCTTCCTCCACTTTATGTGGGACGCTGCTACAGCATGGCCTGACAAACAGTGTGTCAGTGCACGCCCGGGACCCAGACCTGGGCCGCCAGCGACAGAGTAAGTGCACTTAACTGCTACACCATGGGGCCAGCCCTGTTTATAATTTTTTGAGGAATCTCCATACTGTTTTCCATAGAGGCTGCACCAATTTGCATTCCCACCAGTAGTGGATTAGGGTTCCCATTTCTCCACAGCTCCTCCAACATTTGTTGCTTTTTGTCTTGGTGATTATAGCCGTTCTAACGAGTGTAAGCTGATACCTTGTTGTGGTTTTAATTTGAATTTCCCTGATGATTAGTGATGTTGAGCATCCTTTCATGTGCCTGTTGGTCATCTGTATATCTTCTTTGGTGAAGTGTCTGTTCATTTCCTGTGCCCATTTTTTGATTGGGTTGTTTGTTTTTTTGTTATTCAGTTGTGAGTGTTCTTTATATATTATGGAGATTAATCCCTTGTCAGATTTATGGTTTGCAAGTATTTTTTCCCAGCTGGTGGTTTCCCTATTCATTTTGATCCTGGTTTCATTTGCCTTGTAGAAGCTCTTTAATCTGATGAAGTCCCACTTTTTTATTTTTTCTTTTGTTTCTCTTGTCTGAGTAGACATGAAATTCAAAAACATCCCTTTATGGCTGATGATGAGTAGTGTACTACCTATATTTTCCTCCAGGAGTTTTATAGTTTCAGGTCTCACCTTCAGGTCTTTGATCCATTTTGAGTTAATTTTTTTGTATGGCAAAAGAAGATAGTCTACTTTCATTCTTTTCATGTGGCTGTCCAGTTTTCCCAGCACCATTTATTGAAAAGAGTTTCCTTTCTCCACTGTATGTCCTTAGCTCCTTTGTCAAAGATTAGCTGCCTGTAGATATGAGGTTTTATTTCGGGATTTTCAATTCTGTTCCATTGATCTGTGTGTCTGTTTTTGTACCAGTACCATGCTGTTTTAATTACTATCACTTTGTAGTATGTTTTGAAGTCAGGGATTGTGATGCCTCCAGCCTTGTTCTTCTTTTTCAGGATTGCTTTAGCTATACGAGATCTTTTGTTGCCCCATATGAATGCTACTATTCTTTGTTTTATTTCTGTGAAGAATGTCCTTGGGATTCTGATTTGGGATTGCATTGAATCTGTAGATGACTTTAGGTAGTATGGACATTTTAACAATGTTTATTCTTCCAATCCAAGTGCATGGAATCTTTTTCCATTTCTTTATGTCATCATTGATTTCACTCAGTAATGTCTTATAGTTTTCCTTGTATAGGTCTTTCACTTCCTTGGTTAAATTTACTCGTAGATATTTTATTCTTTTTGTTGCATTTGTAAATGGAATTGTCTTCCTGAGTTCTCTTTCTGTTAGTTCATTGTTGGTATATAGAAATGCAACCGAGTTCTGTAAGTTGATTTTATACCCTGCCACTTGGCTGTAGTTGTTGATTATTTCTAATAGTTTTCCAATGGATTCTTTAGGGTTTTCTGTATATAAGATCGCGTCATCTGCAAACAGTGAGAGTTTCACTTCTTCATTGCCTATTTGGATTCCTTTTATTCCTTTTTCTTGCCTAATTGCTCTGGCCAGAACCTCCAGTACTGTGTTGAATAAGAGTGGTAAGAGTGGGCTCCCTTGGCTTGTCCCTGTTTTCAGAGGGATGGGTTTCAGTTTTTCCCCATTGAGTATGATGTTGGCTGTGGGTTTGTCATATATGGCCTTTATTATGTTAAGGTACTTTCCTTCTATACCCATTTTGTTGAGAGTTTTTATCATAAGTGCATGTTGGATCATGTCAAAAGCCTTCTCTGTATCTATTGAGATGATCATATAGTTTTTATTCCTCGTTTTGTTAATGTGGTGTATCACATTGATTGATTTGTGGATGTTGAACCATCCCTGTGTCCCTGGTATAAATCCCACTTGATCATGGTGTGTGATCTTTTTAAGGTATTGCTGGATTCTGATTGCCAATGTTTTGCCAATGTTTGTTTGTGTTCATCAGCGATGTTGGCCTGTAATTTTCCTTCTTTGTATTGTCCTTGCCTGGCTTTGGTATCAGAGTGATGTTGGCCTCGTAGAATGTGTTGGGAAGTATTCCATCTTCCTCTATTTTTTGGAATAGTTTGAGAAGGATAAGTATCAAGTCTTCTTTGAATGTTTGGTAAAATTCTCTAGAGAAGCCATCTGGTCCTGGACTTTTATTTTTTGGGAGGTTTTTGATTACTGTTTCAATCTCTTTACTTGTGATTGGTCTATTCAGGTTCTCTATTTCTTCTTGATTCAGTTTTGGAAGGTTGTATGAGTCTAGCAATTTATCCATTTCTTCTAGATTCTCCAATTTGTTGGCATATAGTTTTTCATAGTATTCTGTTATAATCTTTTGTATTTCTGTGGTATCTGTTGTAATTTCTCCTTTTTCATTTCTAATTTTATTTATTTGAGCCTTCTCTCTTTATTTCTTGGTGAGTCTGGATAAGGGTTTGTCAATTTTGTTTATCTTCTCAAAGAACCAGCTCTTTGTTTCATTGATCCTTTCTACTGTTTTTTAAATTTCATTTTCATTTATTTATGTTCTGATTTTTATTATTTCCCCCCTTCTGCTGACTTTAGGCTTTGTTTCTTCTTATTTTTCTAATTCTGTTAGGCATAGTTTGAGGTTGCTTATTTGGGCTTTTCCTTGTTTGTTAAGGTGGGCCTGTATTGCTTTGAGTTTCCCTCTCAGGACTGCTTTTGCTGCATCCCATATGAGTTGGTACGGTGTATTTTCATTTTCATTTGTCTCCAGCTATGCTTTGATTTCTCCTTTAATTTCATCAATCATCCATTGGTGGTTTAGTAGCATATTGTTGAGTCTCCACAGCTTTGTCACTTTCCCAGTTTTTTCCTTGTAGTTGATTTCTAACTTCATGGCATTATAGTCTGAAAAGATGCTTGTTATGATTTCAATCTTCTTAAATTTATATAAGCATGCCTTGTTTCCCAACATATAGTCTATTCTTGAGACTGTTCCATGCACACTTGAGAAGAATGTGTAATCTGCTGTGTTTGGATGGAGTTCTCTGTATATGTCTATTAAATCAATCTCATTTAGATTTTGTTTGGGTCCATTATTTCCTTATTTATTTTCTGTCTGGGTTATCTGTCCATTGATGAGAGTGGGGTGTTAAGATCCCCTGCTACTATTGTGTTGTTGTTAATATCTCCTTTTAGGTTTGTCAATAGTTGCTTTATGTACCTTGGTGTTCCTGTATTGGGTGCATATATATTTAAAAGTGATACGTCTTCTTGGTGGAGTGTCCCTTTTATCATTATATATTGCCCCTCTTTGTCTCTCATTACCTGTTTTATCTTGAAGTCAACTTCGTCTGATATGAGTATGGCAACACCTGCTTTCTTTTGTTTGCCATTAGCTTGGAGTATTGTCTTCCATCCTTTCACTCTGAGCCTGTGTTTGTCTTTAGAGCTGAGATGTGTTTCCTGGAGGCAGCATATTATTGGGTCTTGTTTTTTAATACATCCCACCACTCTGTGTCTTTTGATTGGAGAGTTCAGTCCATTTACATTTAGGGTACTTATTGATATATGGGGGCTTATTGTTATTTTATCGCTCTTTTTCTGGTTCTTTTGCATTTCTTTTGTTTCTTGTCCCATGTGTTTCAGACTATCAATTTAGTTTGGTAGTTCTGTAAGGGAGTTCCCTTAGTTTTCTCTTTCTTTATCATGTGTGATTCTGTTCTGGTTATTTGATCAGTGGTTACCATGAGGTTCGTATAAAAAATATCTTGTGTGTGATAGTCCATTTTTTGATGGACTCTTATTCTCTTAGACTAAGTTGATTCGATCCCTTTCCTCTTCCCTTTCTAAGTTATTGCTGTCATATCTTATTCCTTCCTGTGTTGTGAGTTTGTGTTTAACATGATGAGGTTTTATTCATGCTTGGTGCTTACCTTCCCTTGATCTTTTTCTTGTGTGTGTGAGGAAGATAGGCCCTGAGCTAGCATCTGCCAATCTTCTTTTTTTTTCTTTTTTTGTTGAGGAAGACTGGCCCTGGGTTAACATCCATGCCCATCTTCCTCCACTTTACGTGGGACGCCTGCCACAGGCCACATGACCTGACAAGCGGTGCGTGGGTGTGCGCCTGGGATCCAAACTGGCAAGCCCCGAGTCACTGCACTGGAGCACGTGCATTTAACCACTTGCGCCACTGGGCCAGCCCCTGATCTTTGGTTTTATATTGAAGTGTTTGCTAATCTATTTTGATAGGGCCGGCCCTGTGGCTTAGCGGTTGAGTGCTCGCGCTCCGATGCTGGTGGCCTGGGTTTAGATCCTGGGCGCACACCGACGCACCGCTTCTCCGGCCATGCTGAGGCCGCGTCCCACATACAGCAACTAGAAGGATGTGCAACTATGACATACAACTATCTACTGGGGCTTTGGGGGAACAATAAATAAATAAAATTATAATCTATTTTGATAGAGGACTGCATTTTTTCTGGTTTTGTTGACCTATTTTCCTCCTTGTTCAAAACTTTGAATCCCCTTTCTCTTTTTTTCCTCAGGTATGCGGGCCTTCTTGAACACTTCTTGTAGTGGGGGTCTTGTGGCAATGAACTCCCTTAGCTTTTGTTTATCTGGGATAGTTATTATTTCTCCATCATATCTGAAGGATATTTTTGATGGATAAAGTATTCTTGGCTGAAAGTTTTTGTCCCTCACAATTTTGAATATATCGTTCCACTCTCTCCTAGCTTGTAAAGTTTCTGTCAAGAAATCAGCTGAGATCCTGATAGGAAATCCTTTGTACGTTATTTATTTATTTATTTTTGTCAGGCTGCCCTTAATATTTTTTCTTTGTCATTGACTTTTGCCACCTTTACTACTATATGCCTTGGAGAGGGTATTTTTGTGTTGATATATTTAGGAGATCTATTGATTTCATTCACTGGTATTTACAGCTCCTTCCCCAGGTTTGGGAAGTTCTCAGATATTATTTCTTTGAACAAGTTCTCTGCTCCTTTTTCCCTCTCTTCTCCCTTGGAATATCTATAATCCTTATGTTGGATTTCCTAGAGTTGGATATTTCTCAGAGAGTTTCTTCATTTCTTTTTAGTCTTAGTGCTCTTTCCTCCTCCATCTGGAGCATTTCTGCATTGCTGTCCTCAATATTACTAATTCTTTCCTCTATATTGTCGGCTCTGATGCTTAAGGTTTCCAGATGTGTCTTTATCTCCTCTATTGTATTTTTCATCTCTAAGATTTCTGATTGGATTTTTTTTTACGGTTTCAATCTCCTTTGTGAAGAAACTCCTGATTTCATTGAATTGTCTGTCTGTGTTTTCTTGTATTTCATTAAGCTTTTTTATGATGGCTATTTTGAATTCTCTGCCATTAAGATTATACATTTCTGGGGCCGGCCCCGTGGCTTGGCAGTTAAGTGCATGCGCTCTGCTGCTGGCGGCCTGGGTTCGGATCCCAGGCGTGCACCAATGCACCGCTTCTCTGGCCATGCTGAGGCTGGGTCCCACATACAGTAACTAGAAGGATGTGCAGCTATAACATACAACTAGCTACTGGGGCTTTGGGGGAAAAATAAATAAATAAAATTATAAAAACAAAGATGATACATTTCTGTGCTTTCTGGGTTGACTTCTGGGTGCTTGTCATTTTTCCTTTTGGTCTGGAGATTTAATATATTTTTGCATGGTGCCTGTCAGTGTTGGCTTACTTTTCCTCATAGTGAAAATATATGGTCGCAGTTTCCTTTTGCTGCTGCTGGTTGGGAGTCAAGGGGCGTATATTCTGGCCTGCCTCAATCTGCAGGCACTCTTGTCACCCCTGGCTGATCTGAGGCTGAGTGGAGGTTGCTGGGGGGGTAAGTGTGGGAACAGCTGGAGCTGGAGTGTGGGAACAGCTGAGACTGGAGTGCAGGTAGGCTGAAGCAGCTGGGGCTTGGGTGCATGTGGGTTGAAGCAGCTGCAGCTGAAGTGCCGCTCGGCCAAAGAAGCAGGGGCTGGAGTGCCACTGGGCCGAAGAAGCTGGACCTGGAGTGCACTGAGCTGAAGAAGGAGGAGCTGGGGTGCCACTGGGCCAAAGAAGCTGGAACTGGAGTGCTGTGGGCCGAAGTTGCTTGTGCCAAGTCAGCTGGAGCCTAAGCACAGGCCAAGCCAAAGCCACTGGAGCCAGGGAATGGGGGGCAGTCCAGCCAAAGGAGCTGGGGCCGTGACATGGGGAAGCCAGGAAAGCTGGGGCCGTGGCTTGGTCCAGCCAGAGCAGCTGGGGCTGTGGCCTGGTGGGGCCTGAGCTGCCACTGCCTCTGGTGCGGGGACACAGGTTCGCCTTGCTGGTGGTTGGGCCCGGGCACCTGGGGACCACTGCCTGTGGGGGTGGGGCATGGTCATGCTGCCCCTGTTGGTGGGGCCTGGGCTCCTGGGGGCTGCTGATTCTGGGGATGAGGTTGAGCTGAAGCACCACTGTGCTGAAGCGCCAGTCAGGTGGGCCGGGTGGGGGAGGGGCGCTTACTTTCTCCTCCCCTATCTCAGAGGTTTCTCACCTTGCTGTCACTCTCTGCTCTCCTGAGGGGCTAGCCGGTTGAAACTACCCTCGCAACAGTTCAGCTCCCTCCGTAGGGGGATCCCTTCAGGCCGTGAGGGGTCTTGGAGAGCTCCAGGTTTTCACGCGGTGACCCGCCCCTCCCCCTCCTCTGAGAGCTGCGTGGTCTCAGTCTCTGGGACGCAGTCCTTGGGGAAGGAAAGGAGCTCCTCTAACCCCCTTCCAATTCCTCTGGGGATTCCAGCACCTCCATCCTCGGGTGTATGGCTGCCTGAGTGCCTCAGATGTCGCCTGTGTTGTGTGAATAGCTTCTGTTGGAATATGAATGCCATTTTTGTTGTGTCTTAGAGGGGGAGTGTTCAATGGGGGAAGCTCACTCCACTATGATGCTGACATCACTCAGTTGTCTTTTCATTTTGATCCTCATTTCCTTTGCCTTGCAGAAGCCCTTTAGTCTGATGAAGTCCCACTTGTTTATTTTTTCTTTTGTTTCCCTTGTCTCAGTAGACATGGAATTTGAAAAGATCCCTCCAAAACTGATCTCAAAGAGTGTTCTGCCTATATTTTCTTCTAGGAGTTTTATAGTTTCAGGTCTTACTTTTAAGTGTTTGATCCATTTTGAGTTAATTTTTGTGTATGGAAAAAGATAATGGTCTACTTTCATTCTTTTGCATGTGGCTGTCCAATTTTCCCAGCACCATTTGTTGCAGAGACTTTCCTTTCTCCATTCTATGTTCTTAGCTCCTTTGTTGAAGATTAGCTGTCCATATATGTGTGGTTTTATTTCTGGACATTCAATTCTGTTCCACTGATCTGTACGTCTGTTTTTGTACCAGTACCATGTTGTTTTGATTATTATACCTTTGCTGTATATTTTGAAGTGAGGGACTGTGATGTCTCCTGTTTTGTTCTTTTTTCTCAGGATTGCTTTAGCTATTTGGGGTCTTTTCTTGCCCCAATGAATTTTAGTATTCCTTGTTCTATTTCTGTGAAGAATGTCATTGGAATTCTGATTGGAATTACATTGAATCTGTAGATGGCTTTAGCTAGTATGGACATTTTAACCATGTTTATTCTTTCAAACCATGTGTATGGGCTGTCTTTCCATTTCTTTATGTCATCATCGATTTCTATCAACAATGTCTTATAGTTTTCATTGTATAGGTCTTTCACCTCCTTGGTTAATTTTATTCCTAGATATTTTATTCTTTTTGTTGCGATTGTAAATGAGATTGTATTCTTGAGTTCTCTTTCTGACAGTTCGTTATTAGAGTATAGATAATGCAACTGATTTTTGTAAGCTGATTTTGTACCCTGCAACTTTGGTGTCGTTGTTGATTATTTCTAATAGTTTTCTGATGGATTCTTTAGGGTTTTCTATATGTAAAATCATGTCATCTGCAAACAGCGAGAGTTTCACTTCTTCATTGCTTATTTGGATTCCTTTTATTCCTTTTTCTTGCCTAATTGCTCTGGCCAGAACCTCCAGTACTGTGTTGAATAAGAGTGGTGATAGTGGGAACCCTTGTCTTGTCCCTGTTCTCAGAAGGATGGGTTTCAGTTTTTCCCCATTGAGTATGATGTTGGCTGTGGGTTTGTCATATATGGCCTTTATTATGTTGAGATACTTTCCTTCTATACCCATTTCGTTGAGACTTTTTATCATAAAGGGATGTTGGATCTTGTCAAAAGCCTTCTCTGCATCTATTGAGATGATCATATAGTTTTTATTCCTCATTTTGTTAACGTGGTGTATCACGTTGATTGATTTGCAGATGTTGAACCATCCCTGTGTCCCTGTGATAAATCCCATTTGATCATGATGTATGATCTTTTTAATGTATTGCTGGATTCTGTTTGCCAATGTTTTGTTGAGGATTTTTGCATCTGTGTTCCTCAATGATATTGGCCTGTAATTTTCCTTCTTTGTATTGTCCTTGCCTGGCTTTGGTATCAGAGTGATGTTGGCCTCATAGAATGAGTTAGGAAGTATTCCATCTTCCTCTATTTTTTGGAATAGTTTGAGAAGGATAGGTTTTAAATCTTCTTTGAATGTTTGGTAAAATTCTCCAGAGAAGCCATCTGGTCCTGGACTTTTATTTTTTGGGAGGTTTTTGATTACTGTTTCAATCTCTTCACATGTGATTGGTCTGTTCAGATCCTCTATTGCTTCTTGATTCAGTTTTGGAAGGTTGTATGAGTCTAAGAATTTATCCATTTGTTCTAGATGTCCAATTTGTTGGCATAAGGTTTTTCATAGTATTCTTATAATCCTTTGTATTTTTGTGGTGTCCATTGTAATTTCTCCTCTTTCATTTCTAATTTTATTTATTTGAGCCTTGTCTCCTTTTTCCTTAGTAAGTCTGGCTAAAGGTTTGACAATTTTGTTTATCTTCTCAAAGAACCAGCTCTTTGTTTCATTGATATTTTCTACTGTTTTTTAATGGTGACAAAGGGGCCATACTAATGTAAGGTGCTAATCACAGGGAAAATTGGGCATGAAGTACATGGGAACTCTGTATTATCATCACAATTTTCTGTAAATCTAAAACTATTCTAACATTAAAATTTTATTTAACAATTTTTTAAAAATAAAGACAGGGCTCCCTGATATCAATAAGCCTCGTGAAAATGCATTCATTAATAATCAGAGGAAGCACCCCCCACATGCTTGTACATGCACACACACACACACACACACACACACACACACAACTCAGGCATAGGGAGGGAGCCCAGGATCTGACTCTGACATCACAATGAACAGAATCCAAAAAGCAATTACACTGCCAAGTATTATGCTAAAACAATTATTGAAATTGCTAGTCGAAAACAGTTAATGGAATAATTAAGACAGATTGACCTAAAAGCTGATTTAAAATTAACCTGACACGTGCATGCTATCTAAATAAAGACTCTCTCCTATGAGCTAGCTTCTCATTAAAATCAAATTCCACTGGGAGAAATTACACACTTGCACCGTGATTGGGAAGAACAGGCCGCGTTCACTCAACCACTGATGGAACTGGAGGGTCATCAGACGAGGTAAATGGAAATGAGTGTCCTGTCCTTCCAGGTGAGCTGCTATCTGTCTCAGTAACAAGCCACCTCCCTCTCATTTTTCCCTTTGGAAATGATGGAAACTCATTAAAATTGCGTCAGCTCAGGACCCCAAACCACTGGGTGCCTGAGTGGGCACATCTGAAGCTTCCAAAGGGAAAGATCGGAAGGGAGGGGCCGTGGGCTGGGCTCCCGTGGATGCACTGAGGGCAGGGAAGGGAGCTGAGCAGATCTGAAAATGAGGTCCCTCAAGCACTCGAGGAAACTCGATGGCTTCCACCCCTCGTTTCTCTAAAGGTGAGAAAACCCACGCTTGTTGGAGACCAAACTCCAGGCGGGTGGCAGAGGCAGGAGCTCTTTTCAGCGTAATGCTTTTCCCCGCCCAGCACCTTCTCCTTTCCACTGCCGTATCCAGATGGAAAGAACTCATGGTGAGGTTTGTGGGTCTACAGGCCTGGATCACACCTTGCTCCTGAGTTTAGCCCAGGGGTGTCCCAGTCTGAGTGAGCAGTTTTCGCTTGTCCCCATATCCCTAGCTGGCTGCCTGCCACTGGCCAACCTAGGATCCTGTGGTGTGTGCGCCTATGCGGGGGGACGCACCTGAGAAGGCCCGCCCTGCTGGAGGAGGGTCATGGCCACCCCTCCCTCCGAGGGCCCTGGCTCCTTGCAAGAAGGTCTCAGCTGATGTCTGGAACACAGGGATGCAGGCTCCTTGTTCCTTGTAAACCCTTGGAGTTACCTTGATAACATTTTTTTAAATGGATCCCCTGCTCAGCATTTTTATGAGATAAAGAATTTCCCCTATTAAAATTATTCAAGTTTAGTAATAACATATTATTGGGACAAGCAGGAAAACACAGGATACTCCAAAACGATCCATTACTTGGAGGATTTTAAAATTCTAATGAGAGAAACCACTCTCTCTCATTGTTCATCCTCTTGGCCATCAGCAGGATTAGTCTGGGAGGAGGACAAGGCAGGAATTGGCTGCATTCCTTATTTATCCCTCTGATTTCTCCAGAGTTTTTCTTTTCTTCAAAGAGACATCTCTGGGCTCTGCAGGGCTTGTCAGTCGTGATGTCAGGCGACTCTGAGACTGTGCAGAGCAGGAGGATGAGAACAGGGGAGGGAGAGGAGGAAGAGATGGGACCATCACTTCCCATCACAGGCTGAGGCTGAGTTAATCTCCACCTAGGTCAGGATCCCAGGAATTGGATGTCATCAGCCTTGTCACACCGTGGGAGTTGGGAACAGGGAACAGCCAAGGTGCCACGGCCACTTTCAGAGAAATAAACAAAGTGGGAGGGCACCACTGGGAGCCAGTTTGAAAATGGTCACTAATGTGAAATAATAAGACACACTTTTCAGAAAAGTGAAGACAATTCTTTTGGTTCTCAGACTTGCAAACACTATGTGTTCTTCAGGAGCAGACTGAAGCCCTTGACCTCTAGGGTGATTGTGAAAGGAATCTGGGCTCCATCACTGTTTCTGAATAAGTCAGAACAGTCCAGCACTCACTCCTTGACAATGCGGAAGATGACCAGCGTCCAGGTGCTGTGGAGTCGAGACCTCTATCACTCAGAGCATCCTGCCAGGCAGAGGGGGCTAGCCTGGTGGCCACTAGACCTTTATCAGATGTGGGATTTGCAAATATTTTCTGCCATTTTGGATTGTGGATTATCTTTTTTTCCTTCTTAATATTCTCCTTTTATGCACAAAAGTTTTTCATTTTGAAGAAGTCCAATTTGTCTAATTTTTCTTTTGTTGCTTTTGCTTTTGGTGTTATATCTAAGAAATCATTGTCAAATTCAAGTCACAAAGATTTACTCCTATGTTTTCTTCTATGAGTTTTATAATTTTGGCTCTTTTATGTAGGCCTTGGATCCATTTTGAACTCATTTTGTGGATGGTGTGAGGTAAGGGTCCAGCTTCACCCTTTTGCATGTGGGTGTCCAGTTGTTTCAGCACCTGTACTAACTGTGGGTTTTTCGGATTTTTCCTCATGTATGATTCTATCTGCATAAAGAGGCATAAAGAGGCAACTCTATTGCATTTCCAATTGTTGTGATTTTTATTTTTATTTTATTTCAAACTGTCTGTGCCTTTATATTTAAAGTGCAATTTTTGTAAATAGTATACATTTGGGTCTTATTTTTATATCCATCCCAAGAATCTCGGCCTTTAACTGAACTCTTCGGTCCACTAATGTGTAAAATGATGAGCAAACAAGATGGTGGGATAGGAGTTTCCAGCACAGGTTGTTCAGCAACAGCCTTGAACAAAAAGAACAAAGTTGGAGGCATCACACTTCCTGACTTCAAAATATACTACAAAGCTATGGGGGCCGGCCCAGTAGCATAGTGGTTAAGTTCACCTGCTCCACTTCAAAGGCCCAGGGTACACAGGTTCAGATCCTGGGCGCAGACCTACACACTGCTCATCAAGCCATGCTGTGGTGGTGCCCGACATACCAAAAATAGAGGAACATGGGAACAGATGTTAGCTTAGGGCTAATCTTCCTCACCAATATATATATATATATATATATATATATATATATATATATATATATATATATATATATATATATACTACAAAGCCATAGTAATCAAAACAGCATGGCACTGGCATTAAAACAGACACACAGACCAATGAAACAGAAGAGAGAGCCCAGAAATAACTCCATGCATTTATGGTAAATTGATCTTTGACAAAGTTGTCAAGAATAAACAATGGGGAAAGGATAGTCTCTTCAACAAATAGTGTTGGGAAAACTGGTTTTCCACACATGGAAGAACTGAACCCTTACCTCACTCCGTATGTAAAAATTAACTCAAAATGGAGTAAAGACTTAAATTTAAGACCTGAGACCATAAAACTATTAGAAGAAAATATAGGAGAAAAACTTGAGTTGGTCTGGGCAATGCTTTTTTTGGACATGACCCCAAAAGCAGTGGCAAAAAAAAGTAAAAGTAGATAATGGGATGCATTCAAACTAAAAAGCTTCTGCACAGCAAAGGAAATCATCAACAGAGTGAAGAGACAACCTACAGAATGGGAGAAAATATTTGCAAACTGTAATCTGATGAGGGGTTAATATCCAAAATATATAAAGAACTCATACAACTCAATAGCAAGAAACAAGTAACTCAGCTGAAAAATGAGCAAAGGATATGAATAAACATTTCTCAAAAGAAGACATATGAATGGCCAACAGATACATGAAAAGGTGCTCAACATCACTAGTCATCAGGGAAATGCAAATCAAAACCACAATCAGATATCACCTCACACCTGTTAGAATGGCCATGATCAAAAAAACACAAAAAATAACATGTCTTGCTGAGGATGTGGAGAAAAGGGAACACTTGTGCACCATTGGTGGAAATGTAAATTGGTGTGGCCACTGTGGAAACCAGTATGCAGGTTCCTCAAAAAATTAGCAATAGTATCAATAGAACACCTTGGTATGATTGATAGAACCAATCATTGTACATAAAACAGATCTACACATATATGATAAATAAAAGAACATAAGGGAAAAAATTAACAGTAGAACTACCACGTGATCCAACAATCCCACTCCTGGGATATATCCAAAGGAAATGCAATCAGTATTTCAAAGAGATATCTGCACCCCCATGTTCACTGAAGCATTAATCACAGTAGCAGAGATATGGAAACAACCCAAGTGTCCGTTGACAGATGAATGGATAAGGAAGATGTGGTACATATACACAACAGAATATTATTCAATCATGAGAAAGAAGGAAATCCTGCCATTTGTGACAACACGGACGATCCTGGAGGACATTATGCTAAACGAAACAAGCCAGACAGAGAAAGACAAATATGGTATAATCTCACTTATACGTGAAATCTAAAAAAACAAAAAAACACATGGAACTCATAGAAGCAGAGATTAGAACGGTTACCAGGGGCTGGGGTTGGGGGAGGAGATGGTGGTCAGGGGTACAAAGATGCAGTGACATGGGTTGAATAAGTCCAGAGATCTCACTTACAGCACGATGACCACAGTTAATACTACTGTGCTGAATACTTGAGATCCGCTAAAAGAGTAGCTGGGTGCTCTCATCACAAAAAAATGGTAACTGTGTGAGGAGATGAGGTGTCAATTAGCTTGACTGCAGTAATTATTTCACTAAGTACATGTACATAAAATCAGCATTGGATACTTTAAAATATATAATTTTTATTAAAAGTATGTAAAATTAAAAATAAATAGCTATTGACATAGTTTTGGGTCTGTAATTTTATTTCTTTTTTCTATTCGTTTCCTCCAGTTTTTTCCCCTTTATTTGTCTTTTTAAAACTTTCCTATTAGTTTTTTCAAAGGAAGTAATGGAGGCATGATTCACATGCCATAAAAGTCAAGTTTTTTTATTTTACAGTACTATTTGTTATGAACACATACATTCATAAACCACCACAGAAATCGAGACAGAAAACAGCTCTGCTGCTCCCAAAATTCCCCGTCTGCCCCTTGTGGCAGCCCCTCCTCCCCACTAGCCAACACTGATCTGCTCCCTATCAGTAGTTCTGCTTCTTCCTGAATCTCACAGGGGTGGGATCACACACTGTGTAACAACTTCTTGAGATTTACCTTCTTTACTTAGCAGATTGTATTTGATATTCATCCATTTCGTCTCACATATAAAATGCTTATTCCTTTTCATTACTGAATAATATTCCATTGGATGGATGTGCCACTTATTTACTAGCTGAAGACCGTTTATATCTACAGTTTGTCTGTTTGGGTTGTTTCGAGTTTTTGGAAATTGTGAATAAGTCTGCTATAAACATCAACATACAGATTTTTGTGTGAACGTAACTTTTTGATTCTCTTTGACATATATCCAAGAATAAGATTACTGGATCAGAAAGATTACATGGTCAACATTTCTTTAACTTTACAAGCAACTCTCAAAAGGTTTTCCAATATGGCTGAAACATTCTGCTTTCCCAGCAGGAGTGTACGAGCATTCTGGTTGCTCTGCATCCTTGCCAGTACTTGATATTGTTGCTAATTTTTTAAGCCATTCTGAAAGGTGCACACATGTATCTCATTGTGGTTTTAACTTGAATTTCTCTGATGACTGATGATGTTGAGCATATTTTCCTGTACTTTCATTCCATTTGTGTATCATTTTTGCTGAAGTGCCTCTTCAAATCTTTTGTCAATTTTTTATGAGGTTGTTTGTTTTGTTATTCAAATTTAAGGGTTCTTCATATACACCGAATAAAAAGCCTTCACAGATATGTGTTGCAGAAATGGTTTCTCCCAGTTTTTGACTTGTTTTCCTTCTCTCAACAGTGTCTTTTGAAGAGAAGGAGTTCTTAGTTTTGATAAAGTTTAACTAAACACAATTGGTTATGGGTGTGCTTTTGGTTTCACACCTGAGAAATCTTTGCCTAATCCAAGGTCATGAATATTTTCTCCTAGAAGATTTATAGTTTTAGATTTTACACTTACTGCTATGATTCACTTTGAGTTAATTTTTGTATGTGGTGTGAGACATGGGTCCAAGGATTTTGGGGTTTTGTTTTGCTTTGAGTTATATATTATGGTGGATATTTTTGCATATGAATATTCAATTTTTCCAGTGCCACTTTTTGAAAATACCATTCTTTCTCCATTAAGTTATTTTTGCAACTTTGTCAAATATCAATTGCTCATACACGTGTGATTCTGTTTCTGGATTCTCTCTTCTGTTCCACTGATCTGTGTGTTTATTCATTCACCAGCACACTATTGATTATCGTAATGTTATAATATGCCTGGAAAGCAGGTAGTTTAAGGCCTCCAACTTTGTTCTTCTTTTCAAAATTGTTTTGGATATTCTAATTACTTTGCCTACTCAAAAAAATTGTAGAATCAACTTCATAGTTTCTATCAAAAATATGCTGGAATTGTAATTGGTATAGATCAACTTAAGGAGAATTAATATTTAAAATACCGAGTCTTCCAATCCACGAACACAGCATATTTCTGCTGGGGTTTGAATGCTTATGTCCTCCCAAAATTCCCATGTTGAAATCCTAACCCCCAAGGTTGAGAGTGTTTGAAGATGGGGCCTCTGGGAGGTGCTTGTGTCATGTGGGTCGAGCCCTCATGAACAAGATTAGTGCCTTTAAAACAAAAGAGGCTCCAGAGAGAGCCCTTGTCCCCTCCACCATGTGAGGACACAGCAAGAAGTCACCGGCTATGAACCAGGAAGTGGGCTGTCACCAGAATGTGACCATGCTGGCGCCTTGATCTTGGACTCTCAGCCTCCAGAACTGTGGGAAATAAATGTCTGTTTTTTATAAGCTATCCAGACTGTGGGTTTTGTTATAGCAGCCCGAATAGACTAAGACCATTTCCCTGCTTATTGAAGTTTTCTTTTACTTCTTCCATCAGTGTTTTGTAGTTTTCAGCATAGAGATTCTACAGGCATATTATAGGACTTATTCCTAAATATGTTATGATTTTTGTTGCTATTGTAAGTTGCACTTTAAAAATGTCAATTTCTGGGGGCTGGCCTGGTGGCACAGTTGTTAAGTTCGCATACTTCACTTCCACGGCCCTTGGTCCTCCAGTTCGGATCCTGGGCATAGATCTACACACTGCTCATCGAGCCATGCTGTGGGAGCATCCCATACAAAGTAGAAGAATATTGGCACAGATGTGAGCTCAGGGACCATCTTCCTCAAGCAAAAGAAAAAACATGTCAATTTCCAATCATTTATTGCCACCGTATAGAAATACAAATGATTTTCGTATGCTGACTTTGTATCCTATGACCTTGTTACACTCATTTATGAATTCCAGTAGCCTTTTTTTTTTTGTTATATTCTTAAGGATTTTTTACGCAGACAGTCATGTCATCTGTGAAAAAAGACAGTTTTACTTCTTCCTTTCCAATCTGTATGCCTTTTATTTGATTTTCTTGCTATTTCACACCAACTAAGAATCCAGTGTGGTGTTGACTGGAGACAATGAGAGTGGATGTCTCTGCCTTGATCCTGACTTACAGGGGAAGCCTTTAGTCTTACTGTCTGTGATAACTGCAGGTTCTCATGGATGCCTTGTATCAAGATAAAGTTCCCTCTACTTCTACTTTCCTGGACTTTTATAAATGGATGTAGAATTTCTTCAAATGCATTTTCTGCATGTCACATGATTTTCCTCTTTAATCTGGTGGTGTGGTGGATTACATTGTTTTATTTTTTGTCCTATTGTCTATTTTTTTTTCCAGTCATTTCTCCAGGGTTCACAATCTCCATCTCTAACTTTTCCTGTTCCACTTACAATGAACATTTTAGTACTTCAGGTAAAATATGGAAATATTGCAGCCATATTGGGCCACCCCGCCCATCCTTTATGCTGTAGTAACTGTATGTACTGCATCTACATATCTTATGAACCTCAGAAGAAAATATTATCATTTTTTAAAGACTTTATTTTTTTAGAGCAGTTTTTGTTTCACAAAAAAATTGAGTGCTTGGTACATATATGCCCTGCTCCCATATGCACAGCCCCCCCACTATCAACATTGCCCATCAGATGGTGTATTTGTTACAGATGACGAACCTGCACTGACATGTCATCATCACCCAAAATCACAGTTTACACCAGGTTCACTCTCGCTGTTGTGCATTCTGTGGGTTTGGACAGATGTCTAATGACATGTATCCACCATTATTGTGTCATACAGAATAGTTTCACTGCCCTAAAATCCCTCTATGCTCACCTATTCATCCTTCTACCCTCCCCATAATATTACAGTTTTTACTGTAAGTTGTGTGTATTATACAAAAGTTAGAAGGAAAAAGCAGAAAAAATGAGTAGCCTTTGACATTTACTTAGATATTTACCATTTCTGAAGCTACTTATTCCATTCTGAGGATCTGAGATTCCTTTTCTGGTATAATTTCCCTTCTCCTAAAGAATTTCCTTTAGCATCTTCTGTTGTAGAGATTTGCTAGTAATAATTTCTCTTAGTTTTTCTAAATCTGAAAATGTTGTCTCTCAACAGTGATTTTCAAAAGATATCTTTGCTGGATATACGATTCTGGATTGACAGGTCTTTTTTTTCTCTCTCTCAACACTTTAAATCTCTTTTCTCATTCTCTTCTGGTCCCCATAGTTTCTGATGAGAAGTCAGCTATTAATCAAATCATTACTCCACTCTGTGTGAAGTGTCATTTTTCTCTGTTGCTTCCAACGTTTGCTTTGCGGCCTTGGTATCCAGCTGCTTGATCTGATGTGTCTTTATGTGGGACTGTCTTCATTCTGCTTGGTGTTAGTTGAGCATCATATTTGCAAATGTCTATCTTCCATCACTTGGATAATTCCAGCCACTATTTCTTCAAGTATTTTTGTCTGCACATTCTCTCTCTCCATTCCTTCTTTGAAGCCGACCATATGTATATTAAAGTTTGATCTTACCTAAGAGTGACTGGGGCTCTGTTATTTTTCCACCCTTTTTTCATTCTATTTTCCATGTTAATTTCTATTGCTCTACTTAAATTCCATGTAAAGAATTTGTTATTTCTAATATTGTATTTTCCAATTCTAAAATTTTCTTTTTTAAATTTTTCTGCTGAGTTTTCCTACTCTTTCATTTGCTGCAAGCATATTTGTTTACCTTCACGGAGGATAGTTATGACAATCACTTTAAAATCTTTGTTTAATACTTATGCTTTCAGCCAAGATGAAATAACAAGGAACACATTTACCCTTCTTCCCACAACAACTGAAAATCTTGGGGAACATATATCAAACAGTAGTTTTCACACATTGGGTCTCAGGCAGCAGAGTTCAGTGATCCCTGAGAGATCTGGAACCGACAAGGTGGGCCCTGTGGTGGCCCTGCTGCCTGGAGAGAGAATTCCAGGCTCCAGCACAAGGAAGGAGAACCCAGGTGGACCCCTGAACTCTCCCTGAGTTGAAGAGATGGCACTGGGTGTCCTGGGAGGCTGAGGTGACTAGAGCACATAGAGAAGACCACCCAAGAAGAGAGAACTGCAGCAAGAGAGAACGTCACAGATTCTCAGTGGGCCCACTGCATCTTCCACTGAGTACTGACCAGTGCACTCATGTGAGGAAACTACCCAACACTACAGAATCAAACACCAAAAAATTAGAGGAAATAATTCTTGGAGCTCACACAGACAGGAATGGTTTGGGTTCAACTAGTCCACACATGGCTTAGGAAAGCCCCATAACTCACAGGAGATTGTGTCCAGTATTCAGAGTGGCCTCAGTGGTGGAACACAGTCAGCCTTGGACTAAAGTTTACTCAGATCCCACCTAACAAAGCTTAGAATCAGCCTGAATGTTTCAAATTGTTTCAAAGTAACACAACTCTGTCCCAGGAAACAGCTCAAGAATATTTTTAGGAGTACAAACTATCCAGGTTCCAACAAGGAAAAATACACAATGTCTACCAGCCAACCAAAAATTACCTGGTACGCAGGAAAACACATCATGTAATGAGGAGACAAATCAGTCAACTGATACTGACCACAAATAGCACAGATGACGTAATTCATAGACAAAGATGAGATGTTATTACTGTCATCATATTCCACATGTTCAAGAAGTTAGAGACAAGATTGACAATGTGGGGGGTTGGGAGTGGGTGAAATAGGTGAGGGGATAAGAGGTACAAACTTCCAGTCATAAAATGAATAAGTCATGGGGATGGAATTACATCATGGGGAACATAGACAATAATATTGTCATAACTTTGTATGGTGACAGATGGAACTAGATTTATCACGGTGATCACTTTATAATGTATATAAATGTCAAATCACTATGTTGTGCCCCTGAAACTATCATAATATTGTATGTCAATACTTCAGTAAAAAAAAGAAAAGGCTGATGATGTTAAGTAGAAATATGGAAGATATGAAAAAGACCCAAAAACTTTTAGAGATGAAATGTCTGTAACTAAACATCTGTAATGAAAAACTTACTAGATGAGATTAAGAGCAAATTAGTCAAAAGATTAATGAAATTGAAGACATATAATAGAAACCATTCAAAATAAAATACAGAGAGAAAATAGACCAAAGAAAATGAGCAGAAAGTTAACTGTAGGACAAATTCAAATGACCTAAAATATGTGTAATCAGAAAGAGAAAGAGAAGAAAACAGAAAAAACAATTTGAGGAAATAATGACTGAAAATTTTCCATATTTTATTAAAAAAAAACTATAAACCCACTTATCCAAGACACTTAATGAACCCCAAGTCTAAGAAGTATGAAGACGGCACATCATAATTAAATTGCTTAAATAGGGTGATAACAAGATAATCATGAAATCAGACAGGAGATAAAAAGACCTGCTGAGTGCAGAGAAACAAAGGTTAGGATGAAGGCAGATCTCTTACTGGAACTGAGGCCAGAGCAGAGTAGAGCAAGGTCTTCAGAGAATTGAGAGAAAAAGCTGCTAATTTATGATTCTATGCCTGGCAGCAAAGGGTACAAATAAGATAAAATATCAACTTTCTCAGACACACAAGAGCTGAGATAATTCATGGTCACCAGCAGATCAGCGCTGAGAGATGCTGAAGGAAAATGACACAATATGGAAACCTTATGTGAAGAAAGGGATAGAGAGCACTTTCTGTGGGGTATGTAACACGTCGAGTAAAACGTGTGACAACGTGGACACGGAGGCTGCAGTGGGGGTGGGAGACCACTGTTGTGACGTTGTTCAGACGTCATGAAGTGGTCTGATATTATTTGAAGATAAACTGTGATAAGTTAAAGATGTGTACTGTAAACACTAAGGCATGCACACACACGCACACATAGAGCAAAGACTTATCCAGAATAAGCCAAAAAAGATGATTAAATGGAATCATAAAAAATACTTAAATTATCCAAAAAAAAGCAGTCTAAGAGGAAAAAGGAAACAAAAAACAGATTGGTCAAATAAGAAACAAATCGCAGGATAGATTCAAATCTAACTATTATCAGCAGTAACATTAGATGACAGTGGTCTAAAAACCCCATTTAAAAGGCATAATTTGTCAGATTGAATAAGAAAGCAAACTCAACTATATGCTGCCTACCCCAAACCCACTTTAAATATAAAAACACAAATAAATTAAAAATAAAGAGATTGAAAAAACATGCCATGCTAACACTAGTTGAAAGAAAGCTGGAGAAGCTATACTAATACTAGATAAAGCAGATTTCAGGCGCAGTGAATATGACCAGGAATAAAGGAGGTCATTGTGAAATCCAAAAGGATCCATTATCAAGAAGACATAATATAGACTGTTTATGCACCTAATAACCGAGCTTCATGGCACATGAAGAAAAATCCTTATCTGCCAGTTCCAACACCTGGGTCATCTTGGGATCTACCTCAGTTGGTCCTCTTTTCTCTTAATAATGTGTCCCATTTACTTGATTTTTGGATGTTGGGTGATTTTGCACTGTGTCCTGGACATTATGAATGTGGTGTGGTGGAAATTTTGGATTCTGTTATTTTCCACCAATAACTGTGTCTCTTGGTTCAGCAGGTAGTGATCTCAGCTGGTCTTCAACTGCAAACTGGCTCCTAGCTGCAGCTCCAGCCTCAGTTCAGATCTTCTGTTGTTAGCGGGTGGCTTGTGCATGTGTGGTTCAGTCCGTCAGAAAGGTGGGGGCAGAGTCTGAAGTTTCCCCTGCACATTTCTTCCCCTCCTGCAATCCCCCTCCCTCTTCAGTGACTATGTCCGGGACTAGGTGCCTGGAGAAACTCAAAGGTGGGTTTGGAAGCAATTTACTGTTTTTCCAAGCTGTTTCTTTTCCTTTTGTAGGTTAAGGAGATGTAACCACCAGCCATCCTGAAACTGACCAAATGAGGCACTCAAGGGAGATGTAACCACCAGCCATCCTGAAACTGAACAAGCCACACCACAAGAGCTATGCCCATGACCTTTGCTTTATTTTTAATGCAAAGATCTCTCCAGGAGGAGCTTAGGCCTCATTATGTGGAAGCATGTTCTCGAACTGAGCTTGTGGAAGTGAATACCCACCTCTCCCTTTTGAATATTATTCCCCAACTGAAATAAAATTTCCTGCTTCCCTTCGTTCTGGGACGCCATGACTTTGGAAATGATTCCTCATGGCCTCCTATTTGCTGCAAATACAGTTCACTTTGTGAGACAACTTCCACTGGTATAGTCTTGTTTAACTCATCAGGAGGTGAGCCCACTTGGTTTGGTAACAAGCCCACTTGGTTCGGTAACAACCACAGCCCCCCAGTTTCATTTTTCTCGTTCTTGGGCTGTGAAGACTGTGGTTTTCCCGTAGCCACTGCCTCCCATGCCCTGCTCTGACTGCACATGGCCCCAGACTGGAAGCCACAGAAATTCACTTCAAACTACTCCCCAGGAATCTGTCTGCTGCTGTTCATTCCCCAATGCCATCAAGCGGCTCCTGGTTGCATTATGTACAGATTTTCTAGTTGTTCTCTGCGGGGGAGGCAGTGTGGCATGATCTTACAAAATCATTACAGGACGCAGAACCAGCAATTACCTGTCCACTTTTAGAACTGCCTTGTGCACGAACCTCACATCCTTTGAGTCCCAGTTGGAAAAAGCGTACGTTTCATCTGTTTCAAAGGTCGAGATAGCTTCACTGCAGGGGACTTGAGGAACAGATTACCATCTTCCAGAGGACATGAGTGCAGCATAGTGAACGGAACCCCTGAATAGCCACGGGTGCACTAGACGGGGGTTGGGGCTGGCTACCACAGGAGGGAAGAGGAGAGGACAGCTGGAGCCTATTCTGTTTTCAGAGTCCCCATCTCAGCACAGCTGTCTGCTCCTGCCCAGAAGCCACCTCCCCTCCTTCTTTCTATGTCCTTAGAGAAAAATAAAGCCAACCTCCTTCCCCCCCCATCCCCACCAACCCGCCAGTCATTCAGTGTCACCCTGACACCATGCCCACTGGTCAGAGTGGGCCCAGGATCCAAGGACAAACCACTGAGCAGTCTGGTTTCTGCCTCACAGCTCAGCAGAGATAGTCATGCTAACAGACGCCAGGTGAGAGGGAGATGGGTGAGGGTCAAGCCAGAGGAGGTTACACCTGAGGGAAGTTGGGGGGCCCCCTTGTGCCACGGAAGGAGGGTGGTCCTCACTCTGCAGGCAGCAGGAGCTGGGGCACCGAGGAGTGTTGTGCCAGGAGCGTTGTGATCCGACTGCATTTCACTCAACATTAACAAGTTCCCATCCAGCCTCAGCCCCTGACACGCCCAGTGCGTCTCCAGAAAGGGGTAGACGCAAGCCAGAAGGATCCCGGCAGCAGTATTTCCCCACCGAGTGCTGGGGGAAGGGCTGTGGTCCTGGGTTTGGAGCTGAGAGGAGGTGGAGAGATCCAGCATGGGAGGGCGGGGGTAAGCAGGGATTTGACGGGGAGCCCAGCCAGGGACATTACCAGGACAGGAAAGCGGGTGCAGGTCATGGTCCTGGGGGGCTCGGTGTTCAGGTGATGGTCTAAGGGCTGAAGGTCTCACCTGCACACTCAGTTCCTGTGGATGGGGCGGCAGGGCCCCAGAACCCGGACACACTGTTGTTAAGACAGTAAATCTTGTAACAGCAGCCACCGTGCATCGAGCGCATGCTCCTGCCGTGCTTCACCTGCACCACCTCCCCTTCTGACCACCTCCCGGAAGTGGGGATTCCTCTCCGTTTTTGATGCGGGGCAGCCATCAGGGTCCAGCTTGAGATGAACACATGGGGCCCACGGGAAGCCTAGATGCAGAGCCACCTCCGCCATCCCCGGCCTTAGAGGGTCAGCTTCCCCGTCTCCAACAAAGGGTTGACAGTACTGTGACCCTGTAGACCCCATGGGGTTGTCTGATGGTCCTGGTGAGCTGACAGGGTGACACGGTGGGAGGAGATGAGGGGGATGCTGCTGGCTCTGCTAGCCACGCCACAGCCGGGACTCAGGGCCAGGACACGAGCTTCGTGGGGGTGCTTGCCCTCCATACAGATGCAATGCCGTGACTGGAGCCGCTCAAGAACTTGGTCCAGCCATGTGGTTCCTGAGTGGGGAGCAGCCAGACTGGCCAGACTCGGGAGCTCCTGGAACATGCGTGCGGAGCCTCTGCTCCAACTGTCTGCATCCTGGTCCCCTCGAGAGCAGCTATGGGAACCAAGTGCTCTCTCCTTCTTGAAGGTTGACTGCACTTGTCTGAAGCTGGTGGACACAGTCAAGACGGTGGGAAACGCTGGGTATCGTGAGGGGGACTGGGCCCACCCTCAGAATGAGCACGTGTGTGTGTTGTGTGCCACTGCTGGCTTAGGCATGCTTATAAGTGACATACATGTGCGCACATGCACACACACACACACGCACGCACACTCACAGCTCACTTTCACTGAAAGTGTTTCCCAGGGAACACCAGCCCAGCCACGGCGTGTGTCCAGGTCTCTGTCACCGAGGACATGCAGCTAGAGGGCGTGAGCTGAGACAAGGAGAGAGAAGAGGACAGAACCAGGAGAGGAGAAACTGCCTGTTCCAGGAGGTGACAAGGAGAACAGCGCCCCATCTCTGAGGAAGAAGCTGGGGCCCTCTTGGGTACTCTGAGGTCTTGCCCAAGTCACTTTCTACAGAGGATTTGGGGTATCCACAGCATGTCCAGGGCCCCCTCCCTAGCTCTACTGAGAAAATACAGACTACTTTGGACGGCACCCACAAGGACCACGGTGAGACATATGTGCGGGGCAGCGGCCTGGAACAGGGCCTGTTCAGAGGGGCAAGGAGACATCACCAGGCTATTAGGAGGATGGTCTGGGAGGCTCAGAGCAGGATGTCACAGGGGGCCCATGCAACAGGTGCCCTAGGGAGACGGAGAGAGAGAGAGAGAGACAGAGACAGAGACAGAGAAGAGAGACAGAGAGGGAGAGAAGGAGAGAGAGAGAGAGATCCCTGACCTCTGAGTTGCTGCCTCCACCGCTGGCTGGTGCCAACTCACACGCCATCCCACTTCCGCCGATTACCCCCATGCCTGCCCCGGGGCCAGCCCCACCACAGAGCGGCCGGTTCCTGGTCACCTCTGTGCCGTCCCTTCCCGACCTGACCCCAGTGCAGGGGAGAAGGTTCAGACAAGTCTTTCCATGTCCCTCTGCATGACAATAGACTTCCTCCCCTCTCCCATTCCACAGGCCCATCCGGAACATCCACCTTAGTCATTAGCTCAGGAGAGGATGCAAGATGACAATCTCTGCTATTGTGTGGGGAGACTCAGTTTCCCGGGTTTCCCCCATGGACACATGTTCTTCAGCTGGGTCTGATTTTCTCCAAACAGCCTGTCTTGTTAAGGATTTGGCCAGCCCTAAGCACCTGAAGGGAAAGGGCGGAGGGGGGTTCTCTCTCTGCCCCCGACAGCCCCGAGCTGGGTCGGTCCCTCAGACCTGGCCAGGGGCAGCCCATCCCCCGGTGCCCTTCCCCGAGGCATCCAAGGGCAGGCTCGGCGCCAGCCCCACCCCGCTCGCCACTGCCCGACCATCGTCCTCCCTAGGGGGACCTGGGCAGGACAGGGACCCGGGTGTGGGAGGCCTCCAGATCTCAGGCCTGGCACACCGTTTACCAGGCTGCTTCCTCCTCTGACGGGGGCCCAGCACACGCCCCAGGAGACTTGGCAGCCGCCCCCAGGGCTCTATCCTCTGGAACTCGTCCCCTTGGAAGGGGCCTGGCCCAGGTGCCAGGTTCGGCGGGTCGGCCAGCCTCCTTTGGAGAAAGCAGGCAAGCCGAGCCAGGCTTGCAGTGGCCCTGGCGTGAAACCTGCGACCTCAGGCAGAGGGCCTCCCGCGTGCCCTCCATGGCGGATTTCTCCCCGGAGCCGTGGCCTGGGCACTAGGAAGGCCGGGCCTCCCCGACTCCCGGGAGGAGGGGCTAGCCCAGTTGCGCCCTGGCCCCCAAACCCTCTGGTGCCATCTGCCTGTCTCGGCGCTTCTGAATCCACAGAGCCTTTCCTACACCTAGGCTGGCTGCAGTGGCAAAGTGCAGGCGTGGGGTGAGGCCATGGCTTTGTCTTTCCAGGAAAAAATGAGCCCCTGGCCGAAGCAGCTGGCCCAGGCAGAGACTTGAGTTTGCAGCCCAGTACGTCTGTGGCCATCAGGGCCAGAGCAATGCTTCCAAGGCTGGGAAGCGGCCTCCAAGCTGAGTGGGAGTGGGGGAGGGGAGGGAGACAACAGCTGAAGCCGAGTCCAGAAGAGCGGCGATGGGACAGCTGCAGCTGGGTCAGAGCCTGGAGGGAGGGCGGGGCCTTCACTGAGGACCCCCCGAGGCCAGCCCTAGGCCCCCGGATGTCGCGCATGCACCCTTGGCCTGGGCAGTGTGTGGTGGGTTGAAGCCAAGCCCGCAGGGCTCCCGGAGCGGCCAGAGAAAGAAGGGCCCATGGAGAGGTAGGCGAGGTCGGCAGGGTGGGCCACCTGTGACCCCAGGCTCAGGGTCTCACGTGTGCCCTCCATGGCGGATTTCTCCCTGGGGCCTTGGCCTGAGCACTAGGAAGGCCATGCCTTCCCGACTCCCTAGAGGAGGGGCTTGCCCAGTTTGGCCATTGTCACACTGGCCACATTTCTGACCTTCCTTAGTCAAACTCACTTCTTCCTGTGAGTCTCTGCACCAGGGTGCCTTCTCCTTGTCACACTAACTGTTCCCAGACCTAGGCAGGAGTGCTAACACTTGTCATTCTGGTCACAGCAAAGTTCTGAAATGCCTCAGGGAGGCCTTTCAAAAGCACCTAGCACAGTCTCTACCATCACCGATCTCACATCAGAAGAGCATTACATGATTTCCGCATCCTTCCTCCCATAGAGATAAAATGAGTGCATGAGGAAGAGCTGTCTGCTTTGTCTGAAGCAGGTAATACCTGCTGGTAATACCAGGCACATGACTGTCTCTTCCAGGCCAAATTTTTCCCACCACGAGTCCACTGTTTAAGGAAACTATCATTCCCTCTCTTTCATGGGTCTGGTTTCCCCCAAGAACACAGTGAACCATCCCCTCTCCCTGTGCTGCATCACCATAATCCCACAGCCAGAAGATATGCACAAGTTTAAATCACCACCATATCCTGAATTCAGGCACTGCTGAGACCTTCCCATCAATTTTGTCATTCAATGGTGACTCCTGAGGACACCTTTCCCCTGAGACCCACTCCCAACCTGTCCTTAGCTTCTTACAGTAACACCGAAATATCCTCAGAGTTCTCCCAACCTGGGCAAGAAACATTCTGAAATGTTCTCTGTATTAATTTTCAGGGACTGGGGATATTGGTAGATGTAATTTGAGTGTGTATGTGCAGTAGTTTCTACGCAGGTATCCTGTTTTTCAGACACATATAAAATAGTGTGGCTACTCAATGCACCAAGAAAATGGATAACTGATCAAATTTTTTCATGATGTGAAGTCTTTAGAGAATAAATGTCACGGTTAAGAGTGCAGACTATGGAGCTAACTCCTCATGTCCAAATTCCAGCTGCATCCCTTACTAGGTATTTGTATTGGCAGAGTTATTTACCTGATTGGTGCCTCAGTTTCTTCATCTCTCAGTTGGCAATAATGATCAGCATACCTACTTTGTAGGTTTATGGAGAGTATTAAAGGAGTTAATGTTTGAAAAATGTTTGGAACACCTAGTGTATTGCCAGTGCTGTACCTATATATTAGAAATAAAATTTAGAAATTCTTCTGACACTGCCTGTGTGCCCCAGAGTGTGAGACTGTTGCCTGGATGTATGTAGAAAGCACTCCATGACATACGATGAATAAATGAGTGAACAACATTGGCGAATGCATTACCAATGTCACCTATGTCACCCTACAGGCATCCCCAAGCTGAACCACATGCAGACATTCCTGCTCTGTCCTGCATCACATTCCCTGGAGGAATCACTGGGGCTTCTTAGACCCTGGTAACCGTGCCCACTAAAGGTTCTTTTCTGTCAGCAAACCCCAGTCTTTGTCCAATTGCTGCAGCTCACAGGGTCTGCACTCTGATCCTTGTCTTCACTCGAGGGAGAAGTGCCATCCCCAGAGCTGGGCACACGCAGAGGCTGAGCCTTGGAGAAAATGATTCCCTGGCCCTGGGGCAGGTAGAAGAGCGCAGGGACAGAGTGGGATTTGGGGAAAATCCTCCAGGTGTTTTCAGAAGGGATGGAGGCAGGGGATGTGTCAGCAAGGACTGGTCTGGTTGGTGGGCCTTGGTGGTTAAATAGTAGGGGGGCTGGGAAATTTCCTAGGTTCTAGCATAATACAATCAATATAATGGTCATGAAATCAGAATCAGCCTAATTAAGGCCAAGTTAACCCAATGTCAGCTGTTCCCTGACTCTCTAATCCAGTAGTGACTTATAATAAAGGTATTAGTGTTCTATTATCTCCTTTTCATTGATTGGCTAGAGTAATTATTCTTTACATAGCCTGTCTGTTTTTACATAGTAAAGAAAAAGTGAGTTTTAAAACAACTCTCCTTGGAAAAGTCTCCCTAACATATTGAATTAATAACAGAAGCCACGACAGGAAATTCACCACATATCTTGAGCTTTAGTCTCTGGTTTTAGATCTTCCTAACTGGTAAATTACCTTGACTTCTGCCTTCTTTCTTGAGATTAGTGCATTTAGGACTAAGTAGGAGTGCAACCTCATGCCATGTGAGAAGTGGTGACTCTAGGAAGAGGTTTGTTTCTTTCTGTCAGTGTGTGTGTGTGTGTGTGTGTGTGTGTGTGTGTGTGTGTGTGTATGACAGTTTTTGCTGCATCTTGCAGTGTGGGCCAGTGTAGACTCCTTTTCTAGGGAAAAAATTTCCCTAACCACTTTCTCCGGACTTTCTTTTCACTGGTGGCTTCCTCGGCACTGTCCAATAGTAACATTAAGCACTCTATATTATAGAATTTAATTTTTTTCTTAGTAGCCACATTTTAAAAAATGAAAGCAAACAGGTGAAACTAATTTTAATAGTATATTTTAACCCACTAGAACCAAGATATTATCAATGTGGGTGCAATCTATACAAAAATTAATAATGAGAAAGTTTACCTTTTTTCCCTGGGTTTCATAAATCCAGTGTGTACTTCCCACTCTCAGCACAATCTCCATTTGGAAGTTGAGTTTTTTCATACATTCTCTGTACTGAGATTTAATGTTCACAGTCGTCAAATAAGAGTCACTAGGAGTGGGGTGGATGATAATTTCACTACTGATTTAAGCTCTAATGGAGCTATGAACACCAACTGGTCAATGGGTTAATCAAATGAATAGTCATATAGTACAGAAGAATGGTACGATTTGGGATTTAGAAAAAGACTGGGGACCATGTGTCCTGACAGGGAGCACCAGGGCTTTTCTTGTTGAGAGTGACAAGGACAAAAAGAGAATAAAGTCATACTCATAAGTGTCTAACAACATGGGGGAGAAGAAATGACCTGCTGTAGTCCTGAGTTTTGACCTCGAGCTTTCTGTTCTTTACACAAATCTCTTTGATGATGTCCCAGGACACAGGTCAGATTAATCCCCACAGGGAAAGAGGGAGGGTAGAAGTACAAGGCATCTGACATAATTGTCCTGGGAAAGCAGGCTTCATTTATCACTCTGATCCACATTCACAATTTATTTTTATAGGGTAAGAGGAAAAGAAGTATGAGGGTCAAATCATCACAGAGGAAGCGACATGATTGTGGAAACCAATCCAACCCAAAGCCTGGTTTGAGCATCTCCATCCCTTTGAGGATGTCCAGTTACATATTCAAGAGGCCAGTTACTAGAATCACATCCTATCCTGGCAATGAGGTCAGATGCCATCAATGGGAGGAAACGTTGGAGCAGCCCCAACAACTCTGCTGGCAGAAGAGACTGCAAGGTCTCCAGGCCTGCAGAGTGCAGGAGAACTGTTAAGACCTTTGGACCTTGCCAAAGCCCTGCTGAGTCTTGCACCTAGTTGCACAGATGCATCCCTGCCAGGTGTGTTCACAGGTGGTCTGAACTCCAGCCCCATGCCCACCCCTGCCTGGTCTTCAGATTCAGCAGAGACGATCCCAGGAGCTGGTCTGTACATCCCACAGCTCCTTTGCAAACAACTTCTGGTGACTGAGGAGGATATCAGGAAACAGGAAAAAAAAGTGAAGACGGCAAGAGAGAGACTGGCGGTAGCACTGAGGCAGAGAGACTCGCTAGCGAGGCAGGGAGAGTGAGGGGCCAAGAAGGACGTCCCGACAAACACGATGAAGAAAAGACAAGACGGTGCAGATGACATGGAGCTCACACTACATTAATGCCTCTGCAGGGCTCCTGATGTCTTCTTGCTTTGAGCTCTTGAGACTTTAGTATATACCAATAGTTTTCTTTTCTTTGATTCCTTTGCATGACAGAGAAGATACAGACAGTGATCCTTCTGAGGTGAGAGATTGGGTTTCAGGTGAGGAGAGAAAGGAGAGCTTTTCTTCTCATTTTGTTCTCTCATTTTCCTTTCCTGAGTGTTACGCATTTGTATTTTAAGATCAACAGAGAGTTATTACAGTCAGGGGATTCTTTAGAGTTTTGCCCTCACAGTCACAGAGAAAACCTACCTAGTCCAAATGGATTGTCCTTTTTGTGTAATATTCCAATAGATTCCAACATATTTCACTAAAGAGCTGTTATATCTGTCTTCTCAAAAAAGACACCTACTTCTGGGTCTCTATTTTTCTGGTATTTGTTGCATGTTGAATCACAGTTGCATATAATGAAATACTGGATTGTCCCTTTTTTTAGATTTATATGTGTTGGAAATTTGATTCATGAAAATTGATATGCCATTGTGGTATCATGCTCTCAGGAGAATGACTGTTTTCAGCATCACAAGTCTCACAATAAGCCAGTGTGTTGGGATTTGTCTATTTGTCTGATCGAGTACGTTGCACTCTTCAAATCCTCTTTATCATTACTTACTTTTGTCCCACAGATTTATCAGTTTCTGAGAGCAATGTGTTAAACAATAATAGAGTATCTTAGTACTTATATCTTCCCTAAAAAATGAGTTATTTTTTAGCTAAATCTTCTCTCCTCTATTCTTCCATGTGGTAATCATCTGGAATTTTGGTTCGAATGTGTTTTTAATGTCTTGTTTTAAAACTAATACTAAATTAGACAGACTGTTTTTTCCTTTCCTCGTGACTCCTGTTATGTTTTCCTGGGTTCACATTTCTTCTTCCTGATGTACATTCTTTACCGGTTCTTTCACTGCAGGCCTGTGGGAGGTCAACTTTGAGTCTGTTTGTAGGTCAGATAACGTCTTTCTTTCTTTGACACATAGTTTGAATAGGTATTTAATTTAGCTTTGGAGTAATTTTTTTCCTTCTTTGTCAAGTTATTTAATATATCTGAGCCTCCATATCTTTAGCTTAAAATGGGAATAAAACCCTAAAAATGGTGACTGTAACTGAGATAATACACGCAGAGCATGCCAGTCATGTTGCTTAGCAGAAATTAAATAATCAATAATGATTATTATTAATCATTATAATGATATTATTATAATAATGTAATATATAATAATATATTAATGTATAATAATTATATGTTAATTTATAATTATAATGTACAGTGTATAATGTATGCAATGTATAATAATAATATATTAATATTATTAATCATTATAATCCTCAGAGTGTGCATTCTCAGAAAATCACTGCCTAAGATTGAGAATATGAAGCTCACACACAAAAAGTCTGAGAGAGTGGCATGACCATGACTTTAATTCTCAGCCCTTGCGTATCTTCAGCTGTGGTCATCTGCACAGTGTGTGCAGATAATGTAATCTGTTCCCACAGACCCACAGCAGAACAGCGCAGCCTGCCTCATGCTTGGGATGCTCTGGGCTGCTTTTTGGGGAGCCTCTGCTGTGAGGCTAGTTGGACTCTGTACAGAGAAAGATGAAAAAAGACTCTTTCTTTTCCCTCAGATTTCTCCCCCCGAGTTTTATTCAGTTTTACATCCAGAGCAGATACTCTCTTCCCAGAGCCTTGGTGTTACTCTGGGATTCAGGCTTCCCAGACACCTAGTCATTTCAGCTCCCAAGGCCCAAGGTGACTGCAGAGTCATGTCTCACCCACTCCTCCCATCTTGGCCTGTTTCCCGTCATGGAGGACCCATGAGTGGGGAGAGGAGCCATCGAGGGAGATTGATCTGGAAGTCCTGGTGAATCTGAGCTTCAGAGAATGAAGCAGAAAAGGGGAACTTAAGACTGCCAGGCCTTCAGTGGGGGAGGAATATGGAGGAACCGAGAGGGGTGTGATGGCTGCACAGAGTCAAGGGGAGGGATGTTCCAAAGTTTCCTAAGAGAAGGGAAACCTTGCACTGATGTGGAGATTCGATTTTACATGATGGCAATGTCTGTGCTGGTTTCACCAATTCTGGTGTCCCTGAGGGATGAACTGGTGTGACACCACAGGACAGAAGTTGCAGTCACTTTCAGGACTTAAAGAAGGTGAAATCTTTCAGCTTAGTCCCCTGTGAGCCAGTCAGGGGCCAAGTCTAGAAAGGCTTGGAGCCTGAGTCCATCCAATGTGGTTTCGTTCTGTTTCAGCCAAGCGCCTCTGGACCCAAGCTGGGAAAAGGGGACCTCAGATCTAGTCAGATCTAGTCATCGCAGCTTCCATAGGTCGCCATGAGGCAGGTAATAGCCCAGGCGCCGTCACTGGACCTCATAGTCGCCCTCCTTCCTCCGCTGGCAGACAGTGACTTGTGAGGTGAGGAGAGCACATCAGAATGTTCCAGTCAGTTGCCCAGTATGGGAGACTCCAGGGGAAGGAGATGTCAAAGTCACAGAGACCCGATGCCTCCTGTGTCTCCCTCTTCCTTTTGTCCACTTAATTTTCACCCTCAGTCCTTCTTTTCCTTCCCTTTTCCCTCTCTTGGCTCTCTCTTCCTCTCTTTCCCCTACATGTTCTAACTTAATTGAGGTATTAACGACATACAATTAACTGCATACATTTAAAGTGAACAATTTGATACATTTTGATTATAACTTATTCAACCAACACCACAATCAAGAAAAGGAATGCCCATCCTCCCCAAATTTCCTCATGCTCATTTTAATTCCTCCTTTCCTGCCATTTGCAAACACATTCTCATTCCCAGGCAACCAGTGATCCGGTATATGTCCCTACAGATTTTCCTGTATTTTCCAAGAATTTTTATAAATGAGATCATATACTATGTACTCATTTTTTACTGGCTTCTTTCACTCAGCATAATTATTCTGAGATTTATGCTTGTCACTGCATGTACTATGAATTCATTCCTATCCCCATCCCTTCCCTGGCAGCACTGTGCACACACCCGAGCACTTCCCAGGTTGGCATGAGAGCCAATAGTACTGCTGCATCCCCAAAAGTAGGAAGGCGCCTTGGTGCAACTCTGGGAGGGGTTGGCAGCAGCCCTGGACCCACGCATGAATGCTTTCCTGGATGGTTGGAAAGCCCACCGTGCCACTGGAGTCCCAATGATTGGCCAATGCTCAGAACCCTTGAAGAAGACCCACCCACCAAGCACAGAGGCTGGCATGAGCATAAGAAAAGGCAGCATCAGATATCTGTGCACATGCAAGTGCTTTCCCAGATGGCACAAATACCCGTAGTAGTGCTATGGTCACACAACTGGGTACGTGCCTCCGTGTGGCGGCAACTCTGAGCCCAGTGTGAATGCTTTCTCAGCGGGTGGGAACACCCACAGTACCCATGCAACTTCCAGCATATGGGGTGGGATCAGAAACACAGCTCATGCTTCCCCCACAGTGCTAGCAGGTGGAATCTGTGACCTGATACTAGCACAAATATGCAGGCAAAAGATTAGTTCATCAAACACCATAAGAAACTACAGTAAAAATTCAGAGCAGAAGGAAATGACAAGTCTCCAGAAACCAACCTTGAAGTCACAGAAATTTACAATCTAAATGACAGAGAATTCAAAATAACTGTCATAAAGAAACTCACCAAGTTACAAGAATGTTCAGACAGTTCGATGAACTCAAAATAAAATTAATGAGGAAAAGGAATACTTCAGCAAAGAGAATGAAACTATTAAAAAAAAAGCAGAAATTCTGGATATGAAGAACATAATTAATGAGATAAAAAAGAATCTAGAATCCTTAAAAAATAGATCTGATGTTATGGATGAAAGAATTAGTGATTTAGAGGATAGAAATATAGAAATGCTTCCAGTGGACGAAGAGAGAGGACTCAGATTTTTAAAAAATGAAGGAATTCTTGGAGAAATATATGACTCAATTATAAAAGCAGCCTAAGAATTATACGTATTCCAGAGGGAGAAAAGAGGGAGAAAGGAGCAGAGAGCTTGTTCAAAGAATAATAGCTGAGAACTTCCCAAATCTGGGGAAGAACCGGACTTACAAATACATGAAGACAACAGAATGCCTAATTACATCAATGCTAAAAGACTTTCTCCAAGGCACATAATAGTAAAATTGGCAAAAGCCAATGGCAAAGAAAAAATATTAAGGGAAGCGAGACAGAAGAAAATAACCTAAAAATGAACCCCTATCAGGCTTTCAGCATATTTCTTGGTAGAAACTTTACAGGCAAGGAAAGAATGGAATGATATATTAAAAATACTGAAAGACAAAAACTTTCAGCCAAGAATACTCTATCCAGTGAAACGATCCTTATGATACAATGGAGAAATAAAAGTTTTCCCAGATAAACAAAGGCTGAGGGAGTTCATCGCCACTAGATCTCCCATACAAGCAATGATCAAGAACGCCCTCATACCTGAAACAAAAAGAAGGTAAATGTCTACAAAGCTTTGAGCAAAGAGATAAATAGACAGACAAAATCAGAAAGCTACAGCTCTGCTTCACAACAGGGTAGCAAATACTTAATTATAACTTAAAAGAAGAAGGGAAGGAAAGCATCAAAAGTAACTATAAACACTTCAGCTTAGTCACAAATGCACAACACAAAAATAAATAACTTGTGACAACAATAACTCAGAAGGAGAAGAGGAAAGGAACGGAACCTGCTTAGACTAATGGAGATAAGAGTCTCTCAGAAGATGGACTATGTCATCTGTGAGATCTTCATACAAACCTCACAGTAACCAGCAAACAAAAAGTCAGAGCAGAGCCATAGATCATAAAAAAAGATAAAACCTCCACAGAAAACCCCCAAAATGAAATGGTAGTCAGAAAGACAAAGGAAGAGAAACAATGGAAATATAGATTAGGTGGGATTAAGCCCTCATGTATCAATAATCACTCTAAATGTAAATCGATTGAATTCTCCAATCAACAGACACAGAGTGGTGGGGTGGATTAGAAAACAAGACCCAAAAATACGCTGCCTCCAGGAAACACATCTGAGCACAAAAAACAAACAGGCTCAGAATGAATGGATGGGAGAGAATACTGCAAGCAAATGGCAAATAAAAGAAAGTAGGTGTTTCCATACTTATATCAGACAAAGCAGACTTCAAGATAAAAAAAGACTATGAGAGACAAAGAGGGGCAGTATATAATGATAAAGGGGACTTTCCACCAAGAGGACATAACACTTATAAAGATATATGCACCTAACACAGCAGCACAAAAGAATATAAAGCAACTATCAATAGACCTAAAGGGAGAAATTAACAGCAACACAATAATAGCAGGGGACCTGAACAACCCACTTACATCTACGGATAGATCATGCAGAGAAAGGCAACAAGTAAATAGTGGAATTAAATGAAACATATGATCAGATGAACTTAATTGATATATAGAGAGCATACCCTCCCAAAACAGCAGAATACACATTCTTCTTAAGTGCACATGGAACCTTCTCAAAGATATACCATATGCTGTGAAACAAGGCAAGCCTGAATAAATTTAAGATTGAAATCATATCAAGCTTCTTTTCTGACCACAATGCTATGGCACTAGAAATCAACTACAAGAAAAAAGATGGGGAAGTCACAAATATGTGGAGACTAAAGAACACACGACTGAAGAACCATTGGATCAATGAACAAATCAAAGGAGAAATCAAAAAATACCTGAAGACAAAGGAAAATGAAAAGACAACCAAACAACTCTTATGGGATGCAGCAAAAGCAGTTCTAAGACGGAAATTCATAGCAATGCAAGCGCACCTCAACAAACAAGAAAAATACCAAATAAGTAACCTTAAACTACACCTAATAGAACCAGAAAATGAAGAACAAATGAAGCCCAAAGTCAGCAGAATGAAGGAAATAATAAAAATTAGAGCAGAAATAAATGAATTAGAGACTAAAAAAACAGTAGAAAGGATCAATGAAACAAAGAGCTGGTTCTTTGAGAAGACTGAAACAAAATTGACAGACCCTTAGCCAGACTCACTAAGAAAAAAAGAGAGAAGCCTCAAAGACCTAAAATTAGAAATTAAAGGGGAGAAATTACAACAGATACCACAGAAATCAAAAGGACAATAAGAGATGGGCCGGCCCCATGGCTTGGTGGTTAAGTGCGCGCGCTCCGATGCTGGCGGCCCGGGTTTGGATCCCGGGCACGCACCGAGGCACCACTTCTCCATCCATCCTGAGGCTGAGTCCCGCATACAGCAACTAGAAGGATGTGCAGCTATGACATACGGCTATCTACTGGGGCTTTGGGGGAAAAAATAAATAAATAAAATCTTTAAAAAAAAAAAATTGTTTGGCCCGGCCCCGTGGCTTAGCGGTTAAGTGCGTGCGCTCCGCTGCTGGCGGCCAGGGTTCGGATCCCGGGCACGCACTGATGCACCGCTGCTGAGGCAGCGTCCCACATACAGCAACTAGATGGATGTGCAGTTATGACATACAACTATCTACTGGGGCTTTGGGGGGAAAAATAAATAAATAAAATCTTTATTAAAAAAAATAATAAAATAAAAAGGACAATAAGAGAATACACTGGACAATTTACATGCCACCAATTTCGATAACCTAAAAGAAATAGATAAATTCTTAGATTCTTACCACCTCCCAAAACTGAATCAAGAAGAAATAGAGAAAATGAACAGACCAATCACAAGTAAAGAGATCAAAATGGTCATCAAAACCCTCCTAAAAAAACAGAAGTCCAGGACCGGATGGCTTCTCTGGAGAATTCTACCAAATATTCAAACAAGATTTAATACCTATGCTTCTCAAACTATTCCAAACAGTTGAAGAAGATGGAACACTTCCTAATTCATTCTATGAGGTCAACATCACTCTGACAGCAAAAGCAGGCAAGGACAGCACAAAGAAGGAATATTACAGGCCAATATTACTGATGAATACAGATGCAAAAATCCTCAACTAAATATCAGCAAATCGAACACAGCAATATATTAAAAGGATCATATACCATGATCAAGTGGAATTTATACCAGAGATGCAGGGATGGTTCAACATCCACAAATCAATCAATGTGATACACCATATTAAGAAAATGAGGAATAAAAATCACATGATCCTCTCCACAGATGCAGAGAAAGGATTTGACAAGATCCAACATCCATTTATGATAAAAACTCTCAATAAAATAGGTATAGAAGGAACGTACTGCAACACCATAAAGACCATATATCACAAACCCACAGCCAACATCATACTTAATGGCGAAAAACTTAAAGCCATTCCTCTGAGAACAGGAAGGAGACAAAGGTGCCCACTCTCGCCACTCGCATTCAACATAGTACTGGAGGTTTTGGCCAGAGCAATTAGGCTGGAAAAAGAAATAAAAGGAATCCCAATTGGAAAAGAAAAAATGAAACTCTTGCTGTTTGCAGATGACATGATTGTAAATATAGAAAACCCTAAAGAATCCATCAGAAAACTATTAGAAATAATCAACAACTACAGCAAAGTTGCAGCGTACAAAATCAACTTACAAAAAGCAGTTGCATTTCTATACCCTAACAATGAACTAACAGAAAGAGAACTCAAGAATACAATCCCATTTACAATTGCAACAAAAAGAAAAAAGTGTCTAGGGATAAATTTAACCAAAGAGGTTAAAGACCTATACAATGAAAACTATAAGACATTATTGAAAGAAATCAATGATGACCTGAAGTAATGGGAAGATATTCCATGCACATGGATTGGAAGAATAAACACAGTTAAAATGTCCATATTACCTAAAGTAATCTACAGATTCAAAGCAATCCCAATCAAAATCCCAATGACATTCTTCATAGAAACAGAACACAGAATCCTAAAATATATATGGAATAACAAAAGACCTCAAATAGACAAAGAAATCCTGAGAAGAAAGAACAAAGCTGGAGGCATCACAATCCTAACTTGAAAATATATTACATAGCTATAGTAATCAAAATGGCACAGTACTGGCACAAAAACAGACTCATAGATCAATGGAGCAGAACTGAAAGCCCAGGAAAAAAACCACACATCTGTGGTCAGTTAATCTCTGACAAAGGAGCCAAGATCATACAATGGAGAAAGGAAAGTCTCTTCAATAAATGCTGTTGGGAAAACTGGACAGCCACATGCAAATGAATGAAAGTAGATCATTATCTTCCACCATATACAAAAATTAACTCGAAATGGATAAAAGACTTGAATCTAACACTTGAAACCATAAAACTCCTAGAAGCAAATATACGCAGTACAGTCTTTGACATCGGTCTTAGCAGCATCTTTTCCAATACCATGTCTACTCAGGCAAGGGAAAGAAAAGAAAAAATATACAAATGGGACTACATGAGACTAAAAGCCTTCTGCAAGGCAAAGGAAATGATGAACAAAACGACAAGACAGGGCCGGCCCCGTGGCTTAGTGGTTAAGTGCGCGTGCTCCGCTACTGGCGGCCCAGGTTCGGTTCCCGGATGCGAATAGACGCACCTCTTGTCCGGCCATGCTGAGGCCGCGTCCCACATACATCAACTACAAGGATCTGCAACTATGACATACAACCATCAACCGGGACTTTGGGGGAAAAAAAAAGGAGGAGGATTGGCAATAGATGTTAGCTCAGAGCCGGTCTTCCTCAGAAAAAAAGTGGAGGATTAGCACGGATGTTAGCTCAGGGCTGATCTTCCTCACAAAAAAAAAAAAAGGAAAAGACAACCCACAAACTGGGATAAAATATTTGCAAATCATATATCTGACAAGGGGTTAATCTCCAAAATATATAAACAACTCATACTACCCAACAACAAAAAAACAGATAATCCAATCTAAAAATGGGCAGAGGATATGAACAGACATTTTTCCAAAGAAGATATACAAAAGGTCAACAGACACATGAAAAGATGTATAACATCACTAATTGTTAGGGATATTCAAATCAAAACTACAATGAGAGATCACCTTACACCTGTCAGAATGGCTATAATTCCCAAGACAAAAAATAACAAATGTTGGAGAGGATAAGGAGAAAAGGGCACCCTCACACACTGCTGGTGGGAATGCAAACTGGTGCAGCCACCAGGGAAGACAGTATGGAGATTTCTCAAAAACTTAAAAATAGAAATAGCATACCTTTCAGCTATCCCACTACTGGGTATTTATCCAAAGAAATTGAAATCAACAATTCAAAGAGATTTATGCACCCCTGTGTTCACTGCGGCATTATTTACAACAGCCAAGACATGGAAGCAACCCAAGTGCCCTGCTACAGATGAATAGATAAAGAAGATGTGGTATATATACAATGGAATACTACTAAGCCAGAAAAAAAAGACAAGATCATCCTGTATGCAACAACCTGGATGGACCTTGAGGGTATGAAGTTAAATGAAATAAGCCAGACAAAGACAAATATGCCTGATTTCACTCATATGTAGAAGATAAACATACACAGGGATAAAGAGAACAGATTAGTGCTTACCAGAGGGGCTGGGGGCTGGGGCTGGGGGTTGTGTGAAAGTGTTAAAGGGGCACATATGCATGGTGAGGGATAAAAGTTAGACTACTGGTGGTGAGTAGGATGCAGTCTATACAGAAATTCACAGATAATAATGAACACCCGAAATTACACAATGTTAAAACCCTTTATAATTTCAATAAAATAATTAAAAAAGAAAAAAAATAATTCATTCTTTTTTATGGTTGAATAGTATTCCACTGTGGGGATATACCACACTTTGTGTATCCGTTCACCAGTAGATGGACATTTGGGTTGTTTTCCGTTTTTGTCTACTATAAATTGGTTGTTATCAACATGTGTGTACAAGTCTGTGTATAGACATACGGGTTTATTTCCCTTGGATGGATTCCTAGGGGAGGAATGGCTGGGTAGACGTATATAATTATTAAAGATGCATCCAAGCTATTTTTCACCAGCACTCGATGAGAGTTTCAGTGACTTGACATCTTCAACAACACTTGCTATAGTCAGTTTTTTTAATTATAGCCATTCTCAAGTATGGTGGACTCTCATGATGACTGTCACTTACATTTCCCCAATGACTCATGTAGTGAAGGAGAAGGCAAGCCACACACAGACTGGGAGAAAACATCTGCAAAACATATCCCTAGAAAAGGATGTGTATTTTTAATATATAAAGAGGTCTTACAACCCAATAGTAAGAAGACAAGCAACACGTCATGGCTTACCAGCAGACAGCAGATCAGGCCTGTGATGAGCACCAGGATTCCCACCAAACAGCTGAGGATGAGGGCCCAGACAGGGTGGTCTGGGGAGACATGTGCTGGGGTGAGCCACCTCCTGTCATCGCCCCAAGGCTCCTGCTGACCCCACTGTGCCTCAACCATCCTTGACAAGGGTTGGCCAACTCTCCTCATCATCCAAGACGCTGTGCGCATGGTTCTCTTAGATGAGGCACAGCATCAAGATACTCGCCCCCTACCGTGGGCTGGGGCTTCCTGCAGGTTTACCAGGCTTATCAGTCAAGGTGTCATCTCTATTGGGAGAATATTCTGGAAATGAATGAAATGGAGAAGGCATATGAATGTGTTTCACTCTTTTTAATTAAACTTTTTAGACGCAGAAAAATAAACGGAACAGTCTCATAAACATCCATCATCTAATTTAACCATGTATATTCCATCTAATTAAAACAATATTTCATCAATTTATAAATTATTAACACTTGCCACCCTTGATTCATCCCATGTTTTCAATGAAATATTAAAGTCAAGTAGACATCATGATGTTTCACCCCATTTTAGTTTCCATCTCTAAAAAGTGAGCACACTTTGCTACAAAATCCAAGACCATTATCACAGAACAAAAATGTAATAAATTAAACCAAATTCATACCTCTGGGCACAGAGGACTGAATTTGGGCTGGACTTTCTTATGACGGCCGGGGGGAGAATGGGTCATCACAGTTGGCAAGCTTATGGGATCTCTCTAAATTTGTAAATTCCCACTCAAAAGTGTTCTTCCGTGCCTAGAAACACATTCATCCCCTTCTCCTTTATCTATTTGCTTAATATTAATTTTCTAGGATTAAGCTACAATGTAATATCCTGCAGGAAGTCTTCTCTGATTTCCACCTGCAAGTATGAGTTTGTTCACATCAAATAATTGATAAATTTCAATTCTCTATTCTTGTTATTGCCAGCTACAACATAAACTCCAGGAGGGTAGGACACACAGCACCCAGTGGGCATGGGGGGAGGGGTGCAGGTCCCCCTACTTGTACCTCTATCCAGACAACCTCTTAGAGGTGTGCTGTCTGATATGCAGCAGCAACAAGTCTCTTTTTAAATTAACATTAATTTTAGTTACATAAAATACAAATTCTAGTACCTCAGTAACATTAAATATCAGTAACAATAAAGACCAGTCACAATACCATCCTTTGAGGACTCAACAGCCACATGCAGCTATGCACTGGACAGCACAGATAGAACATTCCACCACTACAGAAAGTTCCAGCGCATTGGTGCTCATCTAGAGTGGGACTTGGCAAACTATATCCTGTGGATCAGGAACCACATGACCACCAAACCAGTAAGTCTGCTTCACACACAGCTGGAGTCCCTCACTGACCATCTGGCCCAGTGGCTCTCAGTGCAGAGATAAGGAAACAAAAGTCCAGAGAGGGGAGGTGATTAGTTTGAGGTCACAGAGCTGTCTAGGAGAAGGTGAGGGCCTCCTATACTACACTGGTGTCCTTTTCTCTCTCTCAATGGTGGGTAAAGACTGGGGGACTATGCCACCTCCTGCCAGCCTGAGAAAGTTCAATGATCTCTCAGCCCCAGGCATCCAGAGTCCCCAGAAAGGCCTCACTTCCTTTTACAATGACCAGGGAGCCTTACCATCCCCAAGGACACTCTTCCTGTCCAGAGTCAAGTTCTGCAGCTGGGTACCATTCTGGGTCAGCCGCAGGAATTCCTCATAGATGGCAACTCTGTCCAGTCTCTGTACCAAGGCGGCAAGGTACACAGGGAGTCCACTCCAGTGTGGTTACTGTGGGGGACAGAACTGGAAGGGCACAAAGGATGAACAAGGGTGCCTGGAATTCTACCCTGATTCTAGATTCCCTGCTTCTGGGTCCTGTCCAAGAGGACTTTTTGCAATAATGTAAACACTTGTCTGCACTACCAAATACACTCATTATTAGCCCCATGTTGTTATCGAGCACTTAAAATGTGGCTAGTGTGTGTGAGTGAGGAACTGAATTTCTCATGTAATTTCATTTCAAGTAATTAATTTATAAATAAATAACTACAGGGAGAACATTTTTGAAACTTTGGAGTAAGGACTTCTGCAAATGCATAAAAACAATGAGAACACTGGTAAAAATGGTCGAAATCATCTTTTCAGAAGTCTAGAAATTAATCAAAGGCTTGTAAGAATCTGAGGGTTTAGTGAAGACACACGGTGGAATCTTGATAAAGGGAGCAAACTTTGTGGCACTACAACTTTCACTATTCCCATCCTGCTCTCACAATATCCTCCATAACTTTGAAAGCCATCAGTCTCAGAACCATGGTAGCTGAGACAACCAGCAGCCCAGCAGCCATAATGGGTTTGGAGCTCTGAAAAGACCCATCCCCATCGAACTCTCACTAGCTGACCTGCCTGGCAGCTCCCCGAAAAAGCCCCATGTTCAGGGTTTGACGTTACTTGACTCAGAGCTTGCCCAGGGTGGAAAGTCTGTCCCCAGGACACTTGATAAAAATATTCAGGGCTAATTGTTTTCTATTGTAGTTGCCTGAGGGAGTGATACCAGCTGAGACAGGCAAGAGGTGAGCCAAAAACTTAGAAGAAAAATTGGGGGAATGAGATGTCCACAGGGGACTTTGAAAAGCTCCAGTGTATTTGCGGGCATCTAGAAGGCCACAAGTGCTCAGGGCTGTGGCACGCCCAGGAAAGACTTGAGAACATCTTAATCTCTCACCTCTAGTTGAAGGGTTAGCTTAATATCTGAAAACTTGGTTATGTATTACACAATATTAATAGAATACGGGCCAATACCATGCAATCTCCATCACATATACAGAAAAGAATTTCACAAAATACAACGCCCTTCATGTCTAAAAAAGAAAACACTCAACAAATTAGGAATAGAAAAAAACTTTCTCAACCTATAAACAGCATCGATGAAAAACCCACGGCTAACACCATATTCAATGGTGAAAGACTGAAAATTTCCCCCTAAGGCCAGGGACAAGACAATGATTCTTCCCATATCTCGTATGTTAATCACAGGTACTAGAGGTTCTAATGAGGGCAATTAGGCAAGAAAAAGGAATAAAGAAACCCAGATTGGAAGGGAAGAGGTAAAACTATTTGTTTTGCAGATGAGAAGATATTGTATATAGAAAAACCTAAAAAATACACTCCTCCCCACACATAATATGTCAATCGTATCCTAATAGGTGTATAAAAAATTTAAATTGCCCCATGTGTTTAGTGGCTAGACTATTGGAGAGCACAGTTAGACTGCTGATATTTGTTGAAAGTCTCCAGAAGAGGAGGAGGAGGAGGATGCTGGAGGTTGGTGACACTAAACGTTAATGCTTTCCTCATCCCCCCAAAACCTATGGAAGGAGATGTTAGGATTAGCTGACAGGGATGTGGGGCAGAATGGTCACGATGTAAGTGACTTCCAGATCAATGATGTGTCACGGGAGCTCAGAGTCATCAGCCACCAGCTCAGCCAATGCTTCCAATCTCCTCAACCTACATCAAGTCGGTGACCAGGCAGGAATGAAATATGTCTCAAAGCTGGCTGCCTCTGTAGAGCTTGGTGACCTAGAACAAACATGAGGGAGAGTGGGTGAGGTGGAGGTCTCCCGGGGACGCAGGGGGCCACTGGAGCCAGTGAAAGATCATAGACCTTGGGGCAAGGGAGACCTGACTTCTAATCCTGGCTCTGCCCCTAACTCACTGTGTGACCTTTGGCACAATACTCCCCTTTCTGAGCTTCAGTTTACCCATGCGAGAAATGGGGAAGGCAGCTAGGACATCACATCTGGACACTGAGAGAACCCAGACATGCAGGGAAAGTGAAGGGTTGAAACAATCACACAACAGATATAAGTCAGACAGAGGAATGACGGTGCCCTCAGGGCAAGGAGAGACGGGAGAGGGAGACCCCACCTGGTCCTGGGTGTCCCTCAGCAGGGCAGTGTACTCCGAGGATGTGGGCTCCGAGTTGTTGAGGTTCCAGCTGATGATGTAGAAATGTAGCTGGTGCTCTTTCTTGATGGATAAACTCCAGGCTGCAGAGCCTGGAGCCACCGAGAGGAAGAGCAGACAGGTGGAGATTCTCAGCTCCCTGCACAGAGGCATGGTGGCCCACGGGGTCAGGGTGGTGGGTGCAGACAGCGTCCACACTGGTGGCTGGCCCATCCTTCTCAGGCCTGGGGAGAGAGGGATGTGGGGACTCTAGAGAGAGGTCCTGAAAGCTCTGGGGGTGGGGGCCAGACCAGGAAGGAAGAAATGGGAGGACAGTGGGGAGACAGAGAGGGGTGGTCACAAAAGTGGTCATTAGGGGCAAATGCTCAGGGGAGGGTCTCACCTGAGGGAGACCAGTCTGCAACTCGAGTAGAAGGGACCCAGGCTGCTCTTCTTAAACAAGGATCCAGCTGGGGAGGAAGGAGGAGGAGGAGGAGCAGGAGGGACAGGGGTTGGGGGAGGGGCTGGGTGGGAATTAACCCACCAGGAGCTGCTGGGACCAGGGTCTCACCAGGATCTGCAGGAGCCTCTCAGTGGAGTTGAACGTGGCTGAGCCGTTGCTCATGTGTGATGAATACCGAAGGGTGGAGATGGTGACATTGACTGTGAGGGTCTTCAGGTTGTGCCCCAAAGCTGCAAGACGAGAGGGAGAGCGATGGCCATCTCTGAAAGCTGGCCTGAGACCACACCAGAGTCCTGTACTCATTATAATCTGTCGTCTTCTGTCCCAGTGGCACCACCACCCACCCGTGTGGTCACCCAAGTCAGAACCAGCATATCTGCTCAGCTCCTCCTCCCTCCCAGTAACACCCATTCACCTTGCACACTGGTCCTCACATACACTCCCTCTCTCCATCCCTGTCCTAGCTCAGGTCTTAACTTCCTTCACCCGGACAAACACCCCAGCAGACTCACTCGATGCTCTGTCTAGATGATGTTCTACGTGGACTACTAGAAGAATCTTTCTGAAATGAATACCTCACTAGGGCCACCACTGCTCTAGTACCACCCATGGCTCCCTATGGCCTTCAGTGTTGAGTTCAACCTTCTTGACCTGGCACTCAAGGCTCTACTCAATCTGGCTCCTGCTGACCTTTCAGTCTCATTTTATTCATCTTCTGCAGGTTAAACATTATGCTTCTTGCAACCCAAATTCGTTTCAATTCTCCCCATAGGGCATGTTGTTTCTGGCCGGAGCCTTTGCTCATGGAATCCTCTCTGCCAGGAAAACCCTTCATCCTCTATTTGCCAGGTACCCTCCTACTCATTCTTAAAGACTTCATTCTGGTGTAACTTTCTCTAGCAAGCTCTTCCCCTCCAAATTATGCCAGGTGCCTCTCCCCAAAATATCCCACATTGTATTATAATGGTGTGTTAATTTCACAAGACTAGGGGCTCTCTGAGGGCTGGCCTCAGACTGAATCGTTGGTATAATCTTTGTGATCAGCATGATTGCTCTAAAACTAGAATTTCACACCCTGGCTTCCCAGCTCCTGGATCACAACTGGCTCGTGGGGGAGTGGGGCCAGAGAGCTTCTCTTGGGAAGGAAAAGGGGCCCCCAGATACCTGTGGTGGCTTCTGGTGGCACAGGTGATGATCAAGTATGCAGGGACGTGGTGGCCAGCTCGGGAGTTGTGGAGAGGGCTGTCAGCAGGGAGGGACAGAGTGGGAGGAGCCTCCAGGCTCACACGGGCTCCAGCACTGGCTGTCTCAGGACCACCATTCACAGGTGAAGCATAAATGAGAGTGAGGGGACGGGTGACTGTGTGAGCAGAGGGATGAGCAAGCCTGTTGGTGAGAGGAGCCCAAGAGAGAGAGATAGGTGAACAAGAGAGACTGAACTTGGAGGAGAGACAGATAGACAGGCAGAAAAATGGGCAGATGGATAGGATACCTGGAAAAGGAGGACCAAGGGGGGGGCTTTAGGAGAATTAAAGTGAAAACCACGTGGGGTCAGAATGTGGTGGAGAACATGTTTGTGTCTAAGGCTTTCTCACACTGGGCTGGGACTCTCCACCAGAACCTGGGCGGGAGAGAAGGGATGATTTAGGGCCCTTCCAGGTGCTTCCCTCACCAAGGACAGCAGGTGAAGGAGAACAAGTGCTCCCCAACCCCAAATGCAGACGGGACACAGGAGATCAGGGCCAGGAATACTCATTGGTGGTAGTCGGGGCCACGGCTCCAGAGGTGTAACCTGTGGAGAGAAGGCGAGAGGAGCTGAGCAAGAGTTGGGGTGAACATAAAGAATTAAGGGAGAGGAAGGATGTAGGGACCTTTGTGGGAAAAGCAGAGGGGAAAGCAGCGGGGACGAGTGGAGGGGTGTTCAGGGGGAAGGCAACGAGATGGAAGGTGGCTGGACCCAGTGATCACACAGTGATGAGAAGACTGAACCCAGACCAGGAGGATAGAGAGATGGATCATAGCTCACTTTAGAGCAACGGAGGGAACACAGAACTCCGACTGGGAGAGAGAGTGTGGCTGTAGCACAGCCCCTCACCACCGACGTAGAGGCTGTCCCCATCCAGGGTGAAGGCGCCCAGGTGGGTGACACACTGGGTCTCATGGCTCAGCTTCCAGTAGAGTCCCTCTCTGTCCAGCCCGGGACCTGTGGAGGTCAGAGTGGAAGGTGCAGATCATGTCCACCCCAGTGGCTGCCCCATCCTTCTCAAGCCTGGGTGAGGAAGATCATGGGGATGTGGAATACTGAGCAGGGTCATTCTGGGTGTGGATAGCGAGAGAGGGGAAGGGAGGAGGCTGATGGAGATGCTGAAGGGGCTGCTCTGATGCCTGCAGGGTCTCTCCTAGGTGTCTCCCGTGTGAGACACCCCCCTCACAAGTAAGGCCTGGCTTCTTTTAGGATGTGGAGGGGGGCCTGTGAGTGGCAAAGAGGGGTGAACACACAGACCTGTGTGAGGGGGTGCCTGCAGGTCTGCACGGACAGCAGCGAGAACAGTCAGTGCCCTGTGCCATCTGACACATGCAGGCAAGAAAGTACCGTTATGTTCTCTCGGTTCTACATTCCAAGGTCTTTTCTTTCTACTTCTTTCCTACTCCACAGCCATCACCCAGGCCTAGGGAACAATCATCTTATTCCTAATCTTATTCCCAGCACCTCCCATCTTGCCTACTAAGTCTTCATTCTTAACCATGAAGTCCATTTTAACCCACGTGCTTAGACCAAACGCTAATCACATCATCCTTCTACTCGCATCTCTCCAGAGTCTTCCCACTGGTCTTAGAACAGAGTCCCAAGTCACCCCTGATCTGGTCCTACCTGTCCTCCCTCGCAAGTGTGGCTCACACCGCTCCCCCTGAGTTGACTCGGCTCGGCCATCCCTGTTCTCAGTTCATGGACACACCAGGCTCTCTGCTTCAGGGGTGTCCTCATGCAGGTCCCTCTGCCTGAAACGCTCTCTTGAACACACTCCCACACCCTCACTCCAGTCTAACCCTCCGACCAGCTAAATCCAGTCCCAACTCCAGCTCTCAAGCTAAATATCAGTCCTTCTCAAGAGGGCTTCTCTGCCCGCTCATGTTGATTCCCCTTGTGCCAAACTCCCACATCACTCTTATCATTAACTTTTCAAAATCCAAATTCCCAAATACAATATAAATTCCATGGAGGTGGGACAAGGTCTCTCTGGTTCTCCAGGTCCCCATGCATGTGTCCCAGGGCCTGGCTCATGAGATGAGGAACCATCCCGGTTTGTCTAGGACTGCCCTGGTTTGAACACTAAACGTCCTGTGTCCTGGAAAACCCCACTGTCCTGAATAAACGAGGATGGTTGGTCACCATAAATTATACACTCAAAGACTATCTATTGCATGACAAGCACACATTCCCCTCAAGAACATCACAGGAAAGCTAGAATGAAAAAGGCACACACACATACACACACAATTAGTAGAGGCCAACAACTAAATACAAAATTACTTAACAAGATTCTCTGCAACGTGAATCATCAGACCGTTATTTCAGAAAAGTTTCAAAAACAAAGTTAATTCCCTTTAAAAGGCAAGGTGGTGAGGACAGTCTTTTTGGAGACTAGCGCCCTTCCCTTCAATCTACAGTGTTGTTTAGTACTCCTCCAAATGATTTGAAATGTCATAAAGAAAAAAAATGCTCAAAATAAATCTGGCTACTGGCAAATTCAATTTTAAATTTGTTATTAATACAAAGAAGTTCAAATCATCTTTTTCCCTGAATGCTCCTTTATTTCAAATTTTTGTGGATGATTTATAGGACTTTAGAACTCATATTGAATGGGTCTAAGGAATGTTGTTGAGTATCCCTGCTAATATTTCATGGGATGTCTTCTAATACTACATACACATGCAAAACATTTCTGTATTTATATTATATATAAATCCTGACTTTTGAGTATTATGCAATGCAAGTAAATCTATATTTTCTTCTATAATACACATTTGCAGTTATTTTCGTTTGTTTCATGTGTTTTTACTTGCATATAACTGTACTTACTGAAATATTTACCACACAGAACCACACACAGCTTACCATATTTCCATCCATCCAACATCAATAATATTTCTCAAGATACCCTCACTCTCAATGACTCCCTGTGGTGAGAACCTGAGCCCAGGAAAGCCCACTGGCAGGTCTTCTGCACAACGGAGGCTGCCGGAACCTGTTGGTACCAGGTCCACAGGGTACTCACCTGGTCACACAGAAATCCATGGATCAGCGAGGACAGGTGGACCCTCAGCCTGGTTTCACCTCAAACTTGATCTCCACGGATGCTTCTTGTGTCTGAGGGGGGAAAAAAAAGCACAAACAAGCTTTTGAGGCCTTTTATAGGGTGTTGGATGGAAAGTTCACCCCATTCACTTTTCTTTTTCGTATTTACTGATTTAACTGTAACCGTTGGTTGTGACTGGATTTTCCCGATTCCTATCCAGCCACCTGCTGCTCCCAGAGAGGGGAGAAAGCAGCTTCGTGCTGTGTGCACTTGAGTCGCTCAACTCACTTGGCTGGACAGAGACTTTTTGGTGACTCTGGACCCTTTAAACAAGCTTGTCATTTAGGGACCCTGTAAGTGACTCGCTGACTTGTCAACAATTTCCACACTTCATTCAGGGCTCGGGAGATTTTCAGACCCTGGAGCAGGTTTCCCAACCTTGGCATCACTGACATTTGGGGCTGGATAATTCTCTGTCAGGCTGTCCTGGGCCCTGGAGGACGCTGAGCAGCATCCCTGCCCCCCCCTCTAGATGCCAGGAGCGCCCCATTTGTAACAACACAAACACCGTCTGCAGATGCGGATAAGCCCTCTGGGGACAAAATCACACGGAGGACGATGACGGGGACTCTGAAGAGGGGACGGCGGCGCCTGGAGCCAGGAGGAACAGCAGCCTCGGGCGCCCTGAGCAAACAGCCCAGGGGAAATGGGGCTCCGAGAGGACGGAGGGAAGCCGGGCCCCGGCGGGGCTGCCCCTGGCCCAGGCCCCTCCGTGGACCGTGACTGGAGCCGGGACCGCCCACCGCTCACCGCGCTCCGCCCCTTCGGGCGAACATCCACGGGAATGCGGTCCGCTCCGAGAAGACGGAACACACCTTGCAGAACGCCCGCTCCATCCACGGCACCGCACGCGCTTCCGGTTCCGGTCTCAGGCGGACGTTCGGGGAGGACGAACGTTTGGGGAATGCCGGTTGAGGCGGCGGGCGAGGCGAGGCCGCGCACCACAACCTCGGGGTAGGTGTCTAGTTTCTAGAGTGAGTGAGAAGCTGGAAAGCGGTCTGGGTCAGCTCCAGGGACAGGGACAAAATCTAGGGCGGGGCTGTGTGCGGGAACCAGTTCTAGGGGCCGGCTGTGGGCGGGGACAAGGCTGTGAGTGACAGCAGGCTGGGGAGGCGCTTCTGTGGGCGGGAACAAGGCTCCCGGAGGGGCAATGAGCCGGGACCAGGCTGTGGGCGTGGACCAGGCTGTGGGCTGAGCTAGGCCCGAACGTTGTGGGCGGAGACCAGTTCCAGGGGCGGGAAGAGGCGGGCGTGTGGCTGGAATAATTCAGGCAGACTTCACAGTGGGAGGAAATCAGCTCCAGGGGCGGGGCTGGAGGCGAGGCTTTCTGTGGACCCCTAGACTGTACAGGTAGCTGGATGTTGAACAGCTGTTCTTCATTCCTTTCCCCACCTTTACACAGCCTCATAGAATGATGTGCCCATATTTAGAATTCTAAATTTTTTGGGCGTTTGCTGTTCTCAATTTCGTTAAAAAATTGGATCATATATTCACATTTGTCTACAACTTGCTGTTCCAAGCCAGTAGATAAGGATATAACGCTATTTTAATTTTAAAAATCTGGGGGGAGGTAGGCCCACGTCGTAGGTGCACGTATACGAAAACTTCAAAGAGTGGTGCAAAGTCAATAAAATATTCTCACTCTACCACTGTCTCCCGGTACTTTTGCACAGAGATAAACATCCTTTCCTCCTCTATCCTTCCAGACATACTGCGTATATGTGGGACTGTGTATATGTTCAAGCCCAAGAGGGATGTCCCCAAGCAAAACCTGAAGCCCATGAATTGTCTCATGCATCATAAGTTAATGAGAAGAGATTTAATTTTTTGGTGGAAGGAGATGAACCAGTGATGAATCCATAGGAAGACAACAAAGAAACAAGAGAATTTTACCATTTAAAAGGTCAAAGGAAAAAGTGAGAAAGAAAATGTATTCATACTATCTGACGTAGCACATCTCTGGATAAGATTCATCTGCTATAAAATTGTAAACACTTATGTCATAAAACAGAGGACATCGAATTTTGAGTTATCCTAATTCATTAAATAGTTATATTGGGCAAGGGGAATTATGTTTTTAACATATGTAAGAACTCTTCATGCTGATTTTTTTCAGAGAAGAAAGAAACTATAAATAGTCAAAACCTGAAAAATGAAAAAGCTGTATGAGTAGCTAATTTAGAAATATAGATTTTCAACCAGAAAATTAAAGAAGTTGTTTTTGGAACCAGAGTCAAGAGTGGGGAAGGTAGCTTTTCATTATCAGGTTTGAAGTATTATTGGAGAGATGTGCGTATACATACACACATATGCACACACACGGGAGCCTGAATTTGTATTCCAAAGGGATCATCTAACTCTACAAAGAATTTGTAAAAAGGATTCACTTTACAACAGTAGAATGTATTTTGAAAACTACAGACTTCAAGCATTAAAAAAGCTGTCATCATCCCGGTGGAAAAATGAATGGGGCATCACTTTCCAACCCACATGGTGATAAGCATTTTACATACATTACTCTTGACTTTTCTCACAGCAACCCATAAGGAAGATGGTATTATCTATCTCCATTTTGCAGATGAGGAAATTGGTGACAACAGATTGCTAAAATTTTCATATAAGTTCTCAATAGATATTGTTTTATGTTAAAATTGTTTATTGAATTTTCTTTTCATTAATAAAATGATATGTGTCACTCTTACAAATAAGCAAAGGCTGTGTAAAAACAATTTAGCAAAACTACAGTTTTCTTTTGATATAATTAAATATAACAATCACTTTATTATATTTCTGCTCTCTGCCTCACATCTACGAAGATATTTCCTATCCTAAAGGCTTACTAGAAAACTCTACTAAAAATCAAGAATCAGGGAATACCCATATTATGCAAGGTTCCTGAATACATGCAAAAAAAGCCATTATAACAAATTTTTGTACAAAAATCTTAGATCATTCATGAACTGATAACAACACAAATCATGATTAGGCAAGGTATTTCTGTAGAATGACAAATATTTAAACTTTAGACATTTAGAAAGGTAGTTCATTACAGTAACTAATGTGTATAAGAAGAATTTTTTCAAACTCACTAAGTGCCAGGAAATTATTTGACAAAATGCACTGCAATATTATTCACAATAGCCAAGAGATGGAAACTACCTAATTGTGCATCCGTGGGTGAAAGGATGAAGAAAATCTAGGGCATCTATACAATGAAATATTATTCAGCCTTAAAAAGGAAGGAAATCCTGTATTCAGAATTGCTTGCCTGGATCATTTCAGTAGCCATGTGCTTTCTTCCTTAGTACCCTCTGATCCATTCGCCAACCAGGAACCAGGGTGATCCTTTTACAATGTAAGCGCCACAACCTCTAATGGATCCCTAAAACAGATTTTGGAGGTGGACTGCCTGGGTACCGGTTGTGTGACCTTGGTCAATTATATAACCTCTAATATTCCTCATCCATACAATAGAGGTTAATAGTATTGTCTCCATGGCATTGTTGTGAGGATTAAATGAGTGAATACATGTCAGATGCCTAGCATGTGCCTGGCATATGGTAAGGCATCATGAAAAATTTAACTGTAATTATAACCAAATTAAATATTGTGATGGCCTATTAATTAAGTTAAACCATATGAAATTTCTAATATTCAACCATTTTGACCCATTATTATTTTTGAATAAATGATAAAACTCAGTCAAGGCAGGTTGCATAGAGTCAAAAAGGATTGGATAAATGAAAATATTTTTAGAAAAAATAAGCTGAAATAGATTGCTTTGTAATTTACAAAGCAGTTTCTCATACTTTGTTTCATTTAATCTCTATAGAATGCTTTTCAGGGTATTATTACCACTGTCTCTGAAGGAGTAACTGACTTTCCCCAAATCACACCACATTAAATAACACAATTAGAGTGGAAACATCATTTCAAGTATAAATCCCATATGATATTTTATTTCCCCTTCATAATAACATCTGTCCTCTCAGGAAAGTGAGGAAATAATGCTGATTCATAGGAACTTAGTCTTAAAGAGACATACTCTCAGATGATAAACACTATGTCTTTGAAACAAGGGTGTTGAGAGAAGAAACTTGGGACCAATGCTTTCTGGGTTTTCAAGTCCATGATTAGACTTCTGGTAAACAGCCAAAGAAGGGAAAGGGTGAAAAATAGTCCAGAATGAAAAAAGTTTGACGTATATGTAACTTTATTGATCACCTCAAGATTCTCTTTTTGTTTATGGTCTGTGTCACCCTACTAGAATATAAATGCTCTCAGGGTAGATGACTGCTATCGTGCAGCAAGTGGTAGGCGCTGAGTAAATATTTATTAAAGGAATGAAAGTGGCCTTGAATACATCTGCTCTTTACTCACCAGAGAACAGCCCCATAGCAGGCAAATGGCATCATTAACAAAATTTTAAAAATCATATCCTTATTAGCTCATAACCATGGATACAAGGCTCCCATTTATTTCATACTTTCTAAGTACTTCAGCATTCTGTTTTATTAGGGAGTGTTTCCACAGCCTTGCTGTAAAATAAAGCAAGACTTTTTGGCCCATTGATTGCTGTTTCCAGCAGAGCCCATCTCTATACTTACCTCTAAACAATTAACTATAGATTTGTTATCCCAATGAACAGCGATTTGTTATGGAACCTGTTTTATCAGTGTCATGCGAAGGTAGACATTTGACATGTCTTTAAGGGGTGATATGGATAATAATGTTGATGCAGAAGAAAACTAAAAATTCTCTCTGGTCTTTGTCAAGTGCATCTGGGTGAAGGGTATCTTGTTGTCACTGGATTTGAGAACTCAAAAAGACTCGCCCAACTCTTCATGTTACAGGTGAAGAAAATGAGGTCTAAAGAGGTTGAGAGATTTGACCAAGACTAATTCCTGGGACTAGAGAAAGATCTTCTGATTCTCAGCTGGCCACATTGTCATAAGATCTCCAGCTCCAAACAGCCAAGAGACGCAAGTCTGTTGATTTCCAGGCAGAAATGATTCCCCTTCACGTTTTTACTTTTTCTCCCTTAGATGCCTGCTCTGCCCTGACAAGGAATTTATCTGATGTTTACGCTACACTTAAGAAGAGGAAAATGCTCCTGGCAAACACTACTGTGATTCAGTGTGGCATTGGAGAGCCCAGTCATGAAAAAACGAGAATCAACAGAATAAGAGGTAAATAAAATTAGAGAAGAAGAGAAAATCTATTATTTTAGTGGGACATAACTTATAAAGTTTAGAACTGGTAAATAAATGCAGTAATGTGTAAGGAAGCTAGATTTCTATATGAAACATCAAAAATACTGTTACATGAGCAAGAATTAGTTTAAACATGTAAATAATTATTCCATTCATAAGAGCAATGAATTATTTAAGATGAGTAGTGAAAATAATTGGAACTACACATTAGTTATATGAAGAAGATTATAAAAAGATACAAAGCGTGTAAAAGCTCTGATTAAATGGAGAGATATACTATACTTGTGATTGAAAACAGTGTTTCAAAGATATAAGTTTAATGTTCCCAAACATTATTCAGATTCCATATGCTTCAAATCAACTTTTAAAATGATGTAGTGTTTGTTTTATAGACTAAAAGATATCCATTTGTAAAATAAAACACTGGACCATCAACTAACATTATTCACAAGTAAATCATTCCAAATGGATTATAAGGGCTAAAATTAAAAGTAAAAATCCCCTGCGTATAACAGTAGTGGATGACAATATAGAAGAATATCCATAATCTTAAAATTAGTGAAGATATTCTTAATATATATGCTTAAAGATGTCTGGTTGAAAAGAGGAAGGAGAAAAAGTAAAATGGAACGTGATATTGTCTCTGATTTTCTTTCAGAGACTTAATCTAGAGAAGAATATTCCAGTCTACGATATTGGATAAAGAAATAGAAATCTGTGATAATTACACAAATAATGAGATGACATATATAAATGGTAGCATAATGTATCAGTTAGCTTTTGCTGTATAACAAACCATCCTAAAATTTGGTGGCTTCAAATAAGAATAGTTTACTTTTTCTCAAGATTCTGTGGGTTAACTGGGCAGTTATTTTGATCTGGACCTATTGGTTGCTCAGCTAGGATTGGCTGGTCTAGGACGGCCTTACTCACATATCTGATTGTTGACTTGAAGTCACCTGGAGTGATGGAGATGTGCAGTCTATCTAGACTCATTCACATATTGATGGCCTCAGGCTTCCCAAGGGCAGCCAGAGAAGGACAAGTACCAACAATGAGCAAGTGTTTTTCAAGCCTTTGCTTATGTCATTTGTTAATGTCCCATTGGCCAAAGCAAGTTACAAGGCCAAGTTTACCCAGAGTCAACGTGGGATGGTACAACCAAAGAGACAGTGGGAGAGGACTAATGTGTGGCCATTTTTGCAATCTTTAACACATAAGTTTAGAGGAGAATTAGTATGAATGTTTTTGTATTTGTTCATTTGAATGCCCGAGGAAAATTGCACAAAGCCAAAAGAAACATAAAGCAAAAAATTAAGTGGAGATGTAAGGTAAGTTTAGTTGGTACTTAAAGTGGGTCTGCACAAATGTGGTAGTTTATTTTTCAAGTGTAGGCAAGTTCTTGTGACCTATGAAAATAACTTACATTTCGATTATTTTCTCGCTGAATGTGTTTTATTCATTAACACATTTGATGTGTTTCTCTCTGGCCTTAGGAAAATAACGTAGCACTTGGGAGCAAAGATGCAGCCGAATAGCCCCACACTGGAGGCCAAGATAGAGCAGACATCCATGGCCACCATGACCTTGCCCTTGGTGCTGTGGTAGATGGGGAGGAAGGTGACCCAGACACTGCAGAACACCAGCATGCTGAACGTCAGGAACTTGGCTTCATTAAAGGTGTCAGGCAGGTTCCGTGCCAGGAAAGCCACAATGAAGCTGCCCAGGGCCAAGGAGCCCAGGTATCCCAGGACACAGTAGAAAGCAGTGACCGAGCCCTTGTTGCACACGATGAAGATGTGGCCGTGTTGAGAGTGTGCATCTGTGTCAATGAAGGGAGGAGAGGTTCCCAGCCAGATTCCACAGAGACTCAGCTGGATAAAGGAGCAGATGGGAAAGATGAAGTTAGGTTCCTCTGACACCAACCACTGCCTCATCCTTCTCCTTGGTGCAGTGACCTTGAAGGACACAGCCACAGTCATAGTTTTGGCCAAGACACTGAAAACTGCCACAGTAAATACAACTCCAAATGTGATTTGTTGAAGACTGCAGGTGGCTGTGTTGGGACGACCAATGAAGAGTAAGGAGCAGAGGAAGCAGAGGGTGAGGGAGATGAGCAAGATGTAGCTGAGAGTCTGATTATTGGCCTTGACTATGGGAGTGTCTTGGTGCTTCACAAAGACCCCCAGCACCACAGCTGTGAGGAGAGAAAAGCACAGAGCTGTGCACCAGGGCCATCCCTAAGGAGTCCTCCTAAGCCAGAAAAGTCACAGCTTTTTTTGAGGCAGCAATCTCACCCTCTGTTGGCATACTGATGATCTGGACACTTCACACACTGATCCATGTCTGGGGAGAGATGCAAAGTGTCCTCAGCCCAGGTTCAGTCATTCTCTCTCATTCGCATGCCCCCAAAGAAGGCATGGGGTAAGCTTAGCCAATTGTCTTCCTTTGTTGCTCCAGGCACCAAATAACAGAATGCTCTGCAGAGAACCATTCCCAGTTAATACTGCCCATCTTATTTATGGTTAAGTAAAGCTATTATCCATCTCAGTATTTATCTTGCATATTCATGAAAGCACATTTTTCTCAGCAGAAAACCAAACGTCCTCCCTGTCTCTCTGAGCTATACCCCTGTAAACTATGGCCTAGATTTACTCATTCAATGAGCAAGCAGTTATTGGAAAACCTCCATGAGGCAGATAATATGCTACATACTAGGGAAACAGAGATGACCAAGTCATAGACCTCACTCCTCGGGAGTTTCAAAATGAGACCATTTCTACCATCTAAAATGATCTACAAAACATTTCATCTTAATTTCACTTCCACCACTTCTGTTAAGATTTTAGTCACTTCTCTCCTACGTTATCATAAGATCCTTTTACTCTGGTTCCCTGCCCTTGTCCTGCATCACAAGTGATACGTCTACATGTAAGTGGGATCATGTTTATCCTCCATTAAAAAATCCGACAAAATCGTAGGAAGACCAAAAAGACTGTATAACCTTGGTCATGCCTACCTCTACTACCTCTGCTCTGATTTTTAAGATTCCCAAATCTTCATGTGGTTCTGAAAGTGTTCTGTGCCCACTCATCCCTGCAGGTATGAATACATGCTTTTTCCTTCTACAGGGGCATTGCTCCTTCCTCTTTACGTCCTCTTAAATTCTCTCACTTTTCACGTTTAGAAGTACAATCTGCCTGATAACGTTTTCTGTGGATGGTGTGAGTTAGGGTTGGTGAGTCATTGCCTTCTCCATGAAGACAGCCAATTTACCCAACATGGTTTATTGAAAAGGCTTTCATTTTCCCACTCCTCTTCAGTGTTTCCTTGTAAATCAGACGTCTATACGTGAGTCCCTATATGAGCAGCTTTTATCTGAACTCACCATTTGGTTCCGTTGATTTTCTTGTTTATCCTCTTGATGAACCTCCTCTATTGTGATGCTATAATACTTGATGTCAGGTAGAGTAAGTCCTCCCACTCTATTCATTGTTTGCAAGATTTTCTTAGCTAAGTTTTTCCTTTATCATTTCCATAAGAATTGTATCAATTGTAATTTCCACAGAACAGGTCAGCATTTTAGCTGCAATTTTGTGGAAGCTGTAGATTAATTTGGAGAGTTTTGATATCTGTAGAATTTTGAGTCTGTTCAGTCACGAATTTGATTTATCCCTCCAGTTCTTTCAGTTTTCCTCCATTTATCTAAATGCTGTTCTATAAATTAATGGACAGAAATCTTTTGAAAGTCTCATTAAAGTTATTTCTAGGTACTTCATACTTTAAGATGTTGTAAATGTCATTTTTTTAAATTTAAATTTTGAATGCTTATGACGGGTAGATGGAAGCAAAACTTTCTATATTAACCTTGTATTCAGCCACCAATAAACTCAGTTAATACCTTAATTTATATGGATTTTACATTTATACCATAATATCATCTGAAGATAACATCAATTTTACTTCTTCCTTTGAAGTAAATTATTCCTTTTATTTCTTTTCCTGCCAATATTTTATCAAGCAAGACCTCCAGCATAACGGCTTATAGAGGCAGTGATGTTGAACATTCTTCTCTTATCCTTGCTTTCATCAGTGTAAGATAAAGTTCCATTCTGTGAATACTGTGTATGGGAGTAAGAGAGTTTCGTTCTGTTCCTGATTTGGTAAGTGTTTTTTCTGTTGTTGTTGTTTGTTTTAAAATATGAATAGGTGTTTAATTTTACTAGTTTTTCTTACAGTTATTGAGATTATTATTTCTCTTTTTTCAGAGATTAGTGTACTGAATTACATTGCATGAACCTAACTTGGTCATGATATGTTCTTCTTATAAAATATAGCTAGATTTGGAACCTTGATTTGATTTGATTTTTTTTTTTTTTAGGATAAATGAATTTAACCCAACAAAGAATGTGGCCTGTAATTTCCTTTCCTGCAATGATTTTGTTAGATTTTGGTACCAATGTTAATCTAGTCTCTCAAAGTGAGTCAAAAAGTTTTCAGTTTTTCCTATTCTCTGGAAGAGTTTGAGTAGATGTATATTATTTTTTTCTTGAATATTTTGGCAGATTCATCAGCTTTGTACCAAATAAATAGCTTACAATAAAATTTTGTAGAAATGTTTTAAAGGATGGTCTCAATTTCTGTAATAGGTCTGGCAATATTCAGATTTTTCATTTTTTCTTGAGGCAGTTTGGTAACTTTTATTTGCCAGAAATTCGTGAATTTCCTCTAAATTTTCATTGTATCAACATGATGTTATTTATGTTTTCTTCATGTTAAATATTTTCCATGTGATCTGCACAGATTACTCCCTTTTCAACCTTGGTATTATTTTGTTGCAATTTTTCTTTTTTTGAACACTAGTACTAGGATTTTATTGAGCATATTTGTCATTTATTAGAATTTAATTAGTTTTATTTATCCTTTTGATGTTTGTCTTTTATTTTGTTAACACTTCCTCTAATATTTATCACTTTGTGTTTTCTCTTTTGCTTGTGTTTACATTTCTGCTCTTTTTCTAGTTTGTGATGAATGCTTAGAACTTAGAAATTCAACCTTTCTTTATTTAAATATACACAATAATATATAAATATATATAATCTAGGATTATACATTTCTCTTTAAGGATAGATTTAACTCCACCCCATAAGATTTGATGAATAATATTTTTAATTGGAAATACATTCTAATTTCCATCATAGTTTACTCATTAATCATCGGTTGTTTACAAGTGTATTTATTAATATCCAAGCATGTAGGAATTGAAGCTAGTGGACGTAGTGTTCTTTAGATGTGCATATGGAACATATACCCAAACTCACCACATGCCAAATGTGCACGTGGAAGCTTTATCCAAATTGACGATATGCCAGACTATGTCATCAATCTCAGTACATTTCAAATAAATTGAAATTATACAAAAGATGTTGTGAAATTAAGCTTCATATCAATCACAAAAATAAAATTAGATAATGCCACCATTGAGGTTATTTCAACATTGCACCGTTTAATATCATAAATCTGAGTAATTCCAAAATGTTAATTATTGTATGAAAAATCTTCAGTGTTGGTTTTCTGTCCCTCTTCTATTTCATGACCCAACTCCCAAACCCACATTGTCTGTGTTCTAGTCATGTTGAACCTTTTCTCAGCTCCCTAGAATATTAAATGCAGGGCTAATTTGCCAGTTTCTGCCATTTCTAAGAATTCCACCAAGAATTTAATCTGCTTACATTAGTCTGATATAATACTAATGCTACTGCCTCTATGAAAAAGTCCATGACACTTCCCTCCCCACAAACATATATGCTATCACTTATTTCATCCCATGGGTCTCTGCATACCTATATTGCAGCCCTATGTCACCACCTTGAATTTGCATCACTGCATATTGTCTCCCCTACTCACCTGTGAACTCGAGGAGATCAGAAACCAAGCAGTTCCATAAGCTCATTGTACACCATAGAAATACTTACTTCTTAAATCAAACACAACGTTCTGAGCTCCTGTTCTGTGCCAAGAACAGCACCAGACACTGGAAAAATAAGGATTTCTTCAATGTGATCTAAATGTAGCTTTAAAGATGATGAAAAGTAAGGACTTACAATACCATGTTTTAGATTCCATGAGAGAGATTTAAGTTAGTTACTGTGGAGTGGTCATAAAGGGTTTCCTTGAGATCATAATGCCTGCAATGATGCTAAAATGAGACAAGTAAGCTAGTTCAAGGTAGAGAGAGAGGGTATCATTTTGGGAGGAAATATTATTGGCTATAAAAGTTAAATTACTAAATGGAGGAAGGCAACATTTTGACCCTGCAGTCCTCATCAGAGTTTTTCCATTTCTTTGGGAGAACGGTGCATACAAAAGAGAGGTGGAGAGCCAGCCCTGATAGCCTAGTGGTGAAAGTTCAGTGCTCACCACTTCGGTGGCCCATGTTGGTTTCCTGGTCATGGATCCACACCATCTCTCTGTGAATTGCCATGCTGTGGTGGTGGCTCACATAGAAGAACCAGAGTGATTTACAACTAGGATATAAAACTATGTACTACAGTTTTGGGGACAATAATAAAAGAGCAAGATTGGCAACAGATATTAGATAGCTCAGGACAAATATTTCCCTTCAAAAAAAAAATAGAAGTGGAGAATGTCGCTGCAAGGCATATACTCACCTATTTCATTGGAAATCACATTCTCTGGGCTGGGAATGCAAGCAAAACAACAGGCAGCCTTGCTCTCTTGAGGGCTCTTCCTGAATCCCGGACTGCAACTCTCACTGCATACAGAATGTGGAGTCTGGAGAAAATCAGATAACACTTGGTAACAGCTGTGACTTTTACCTAATTTTCAAGTAGCTAGAGTGTTTAGAGTATTGGGCCTTAACAAACTTAATCTTGAAATATCTAAATCCAATTCATTGGTTGGACGCCATGCTTATTGTATGATATAAAACACTGGTACACCTCAGAAATACTGTGGGTTTGTTTCCAGAGCACCGCAATAAATCAAATATTGCAATAAAGTGAGTCACACCAATTTTTTGATTTCCTAGTGTATAAAGAAGTTATGTTTACACTATACTGTAGTGTACTAAGTGTGCAATAACATTATCTCTAAAAATCATGTACATAACTTAATTTTTTTTAAAAAATTATTCCTGAAAATTACTAACCACCTTCTGAACCTTCAGCAACTTGCAATCTTTTGCTTATGAAGGTCTTGCTTCCATCTTGGATTGGTGGTAAATGAAAAAATTACTTCAGTTGGAAGTGAATTGTTAAATTCCCATATGTGGCCCTTTATGAAGCTCTGAGGGGGCACAAAACCCAACAAGATTTTGGTTATTCATGTGTAGTGTAAGTAATTGTGATTGGGTTCAACCCACCTCAGTAATTCCCGTGTCCCACTCAATCACCTCCTCAGATAAAGACAATTCTTGACCACGTGGAGCATGTTGGGAATATTCTCCTACTTTCACCTTAAGTCCAAGACCTTCGGGAAAATTCCAAAAGTTGAGAATGGTTTACTCTGAATCTGATTTTCCTTCATCAGCCAAATTCACTGAGTCACCAGCAGGATTGTTAAATTCTATGTTCCTCAGAAAAGGGTGCAGCTAAAAGAGACACATCATCCTGTGGTGAAGTGGGCCCGGGTGTTAAAGAGAAAAACCCTGAATTGGGGACAGCCTTTCATTGTCTGTAATCTTTGCTTCATAGTGTACCTTTATTACAAGTATCCAATGAAGTAAAGCAAATGAAATCATATGGAGAACTAAAATATCATAATGTTTCTAAAATATCAGTTAGTTTCGAGAGAAAATGACTAAAGACAAGAATATCAAGATGATCAGTGGTGATAGGATTCAGACAAATCTCGAGTACAAGGTACAATCTAGCCACCCTCATGCACTCTCTGAATTTTCCCAGACCATCAATCTGCAAAATGATGTTAGCAATACCTAAAGTTGTTACAGAATTAAATGAGATCATTTATGTAAAGTATTCACTATGATGTTCAGCACCAGATAGGCACATAAAGGACAAGTTCTCTTCTTGTCATTGAGGAGCTTCATGGGAGAAGACAGGATATTCCCTATTGAAACGTTAGGCAGGCAGGATGTTGGGATCCTTTGTAACACAAAGCATTGATATTGACTCATAGCTCACTTCCTCGTTGCCACTAGAACCTTCTTGTAGATGACTTACTACTCAGGACTAGATATACCTCCTAGAGAGTGAAACAAGTATAGAAACTCTTGTGCTTTTCTTGGAGAAAGAGTCCTAACTGCTTGGTTTGAGCACCTGTGGAACCATAAGAAAGTCACTTTTGCGAGTATACATTCTGTTAAGTCGAAGAGACTTTACCTGCCAGGGACAAAACACCAGACCTTCCCACTTCGCATTGGCTGCATTTCTGCATGTTGAAGAAGCAGCTTGTGAAGGTTCCAGGCCACAGCATACACAACATTTTACATACTGTAACTCCATTCAGTCGTGCTTGTGTCAAACATCTGCCAAGGCAGCCATCCTAAGGAGGCATTAGGTGGACAATTCTCCAGTGTTTTACAGTAAGACTCAGAAATCGTGCAAGGAATAAAGGGAAACCACAACATAGTGAGGTAAATGTCTTCTGGATATTTGGAAGGGTTAACTATCTGGATAAAATTTTCAAAGCCAGGGACCTCACTATGGTGGTGTGAAAAAATGAGAGTCCCATGGAATGGGTCAAGGATGAAATCTCTCTCACTGTGGATAAAATCCCACTCTGATGTCGTGACCCAGACTTTCCATATCACTAAATACTCCCAAGTAGAAAAGCTCAAGCTTATGAGAGAGTTGGCATCACCAGAAATGATAACCACATTCCCTTCTGTTTCCTCTACTTGCAAATCATATGGCCATGTCCTTGAGTAATATGACCTTTCAGTCACAGGAATCTTTTCCACAAAGGCTGCACAGATTCCATTCCTGTCCATCTCTCCTCTCAAGTCTGAGAGAAACACAACACGTTTCTTGTCTTCTGAGATGACCAGCCCCACCCAGCTCCAACTCAAATGAAGCAGCAAAGAGTCCATGCCAATGGCTAGAGATGTGTCCCTGGGGGCCATCTAATAGAGAGATGGAAACTGCTTATCATCATTCAGGGTAAGATCAAAAGGACCATAGGTAAGCTAAAAGGAAAAGACAACTGGAAGTAATATTAGGAAGGGGATTGGCAAAAATCACACTCTCAGTCCTGAAGGCTGTTCAGCAACACCTGGAGTGGTAGAAGAGGACAATTGCTCATTTCATTTTCTAATCATTTTGCACTCCCTGAAAGCTTTCTATAAAATAAGATCAGCCAGAGTTTCAGGAAACTGCTTTGTCTCCTTCCCCCTCAAACTTCTCTCTACTCCAAAGAAAGGAACTGTCATTCTCCATCGAGGTCCTGTACACGGATCCTTTGAGATCATATCCTTTGAGAGATGCACAAACCCAGTCTCCTCCTCTCTTCCTTTTTAGGCCCCTGAGAATGGCACCAAAGGAGACGTGGTTTCATCTCTCCCCATCCCATGCAGTCTTACCTGTGGAAATTTGTACAGTTCTAGCAGTGTTCCAATCTGGGCAGAAATTGCCCAGGTGGTTCCTGTAAGGACCGCTAGAGACTTACTCTCTCTCCTGCAGTCGTAATTAGGGATGTCCTTGCCCAACCCTGAGAGCCAAATCAGGGAACTCTCCAATGTCCTCCTTTCACTGGGTAGGGCATTATAGAGATCAAATCCCAGAGACATGTTGGGCAATATATGAGGGTCCCTGTTGATTTCCTCAATGGCAAAAACCAAGGACAGAACATACTAGTAGTTCTTGTACTGAAACCTGCATAGAGGGATAACGATCCTTAGGGAAAATACTCAAAATGATTTCCTTCAAATGCAATACAATGACTTTATTAAAATGAATTTGCTATTGACTCGAATGTCTGTGGCAACAGATGACACTCTTGAAGCCTTAGAATTTATAACTAAAGAAAATAACATGACTCCAGCTGTGGAACGTCCTTACTGAATTCCACACTCATGAAAGAAACTGGTTAAATACACAGAAGAAAGTACAATGAATGGAAAAACAGATCACATTCAGAGTAGACTTGTAAATGGCTCTTTGGTTCAGGATCCAAAATGCTTGTTTATATGAGCACACCATTAAATCCTTCCTAGAAGAGCAACAATATTAGCATGAGATTGGAGAAAGCCCTGGGGAGGAAGAATAATTGCAACTGGAAGATACGTGACAAGCATAGACGCATGACATGTGCACGTTGAGAATGGTGCAACAGAAGGCTGTCAATCAAATTGCCTAAACCTCTGTCCCCTCAAACCTGTGCGTCTGCCACCATCAAAACCAGGAAACTAAGGTGAACTTCAGAGATCCAATGAAGGAGGAATCATCAACAGGCAGGAACAATTGAAAGAATCAAGAAGGACTGAAGGGACTAGAAACACTTAGGAATCTAAGAGAGAGAGCATTGTAAAGTTTAAAAAGCTTCTCATCCATTTCTTATTTTAAAAATATAAAATTAAAATTAATCATTAACATCTTTAACGGTACCTATTCCTGATAGCCCATATTGTCTTCATCTTTCCTACAGACTTTCTGCACACAAATAACACCTAAGCCAAAGAAAATTCTCTGCATTTCTATTGCCTGGGATTTGTAATAGCATCAAGAATAAAATAGAGCAGTCTCTTATACTTATTTCAAGTGTTCTATTATTTGAGGATTGATTAGTACCCTAGTTCATGCTCACTGCTTATTAATGTTCCCCATGTCCCTGTGAAGAATAGGTGTTCTTCACTTGTTGGGTATAGGGTTCGATGTGTATCCATTAAATCAAACTTGCTAATTTGTTTTTCAAATACTCTATTATTAGATATATGTTATTCTTTGTCTCAGAGGAAAGTTGAAATTCTTCACTATGATGATATATTATGTCTACCTCTCCTCTTCCTCTGCCTCCTTCTCTTGTACTTCCTCCTCCTCCTCCTCCGACTTTTTCTTCTTGTCTTCTCCTTCTTCTCCTTCTCCTCCACTTCCTTCTCCTCCTTCCTTTCCTAGTTGAGGCTATATTATCTTCACAGGACATCGTGTGTAGTATAACAACTATATCTTCATGATAAGTTGAACTTATATACCATTGGGGATTAACCACTTAATTCCTAATGATGCTTTGTTCCGCATCTGTTTTATCTCATATTATTATAGCTACCCTGGGTTGATTTTTGATTGATTTTGTCCTAGCATATCTTTATATCTTCTATTCTGTTTTGAATTTCTAGTTTTCCATGTTTTTTAGTTTTCACAAGTCTTGTAAACAAGATATAGCTAAATTTATCATTGTCGCATCAAATTTAACAATCTGTATTTAACTGGAGAATTTATTGCATTTACATTTGTTTTATTTATATCCTTCTTTTGCTCCCACTATCTATATGTTTTCCTTCTATTTTTTCCACAAGTTTTATTATGTTATTTCCCTTTAAAATTTATTGATTTATACTTGTTTTCCATATTCTATTGTATCTCCTCTATTTGGGTGAGAGTTATAGTCTCTACTTCTATTTTACCACCAGCCCACATTGCCTGAAGTGGATATAGTTTCTCATCTCCTGAGAAATTTATAGACCCTTTAACTTTCAGTTTTACCCTCATGACTCACTTGTTTTTGTTGTACAGTACTTTATTTCTCCTTTTTCTTTACTCTCTCTCATCATCTCCATATCTAAATTATCTTTCATGTTTTTTAGTTCCTTGTCTTTCTATGCTGCATTCTATTTCCTTCAGAATTCAAATTTGGTTTTCTATTCTCTCTTCTGTTGTAGAACCCATCTATGAAGTTTTAAAACTCAACAGTTATGTATTTTTCATCTCTTAAAGTTCTATAAGGCCCTTTGCCAAATATGTCATATCATTTCTAGAGTCTCCTGCTTGATTTTGTTATTCCATTTTTTGTCGTTCCATTTTTTATACACAGTTATTTTATATCTTGAAGTTGGTAAGTCTAATAGTGAAGGTTTTGGTGTTTAAATCTATTGTTTTATTTTTAATTTTCTTATGTCTTATGACTCTTATCGACAATGGCATGTATTCCTTATTTGTTTGGAGAACTTTGATTATGAGCTCATATTTGTCTGATTTTAATGTGTACAGAATGTAAGGCTTTAGTTTAGATTCTTTCCTCCAGAGAAGAATGTCACTGGTTTCTGCTCACAGTCATGTGGGATGACACCAAGCTAAGTGCCTTTTTTGTGTGACTCACAACTAATCTGTGAGTCCCAGATTCATTCCCTCAAATCACTGGTGACTCAAAGACAAATCCTTTCATTAGAGGATCATACTGGCCTTTGACCACTGGGTGAATCCAAATTTGTCTAGTGCTTACAATTTCCTTCTTCTGTCCTTTGAGACTTGGCTTACATCTTGTGAACTCAAGAATGCAATAACATTATATTTTATGGAAGATAGCGTTATGTGGAGGGAAACTCCTTTGAGGTATCTAGTCCTCCATACTCCTAGTATTTCATTCTTTTGGATACTTCTTTGCATTTCTTTCTTTTAATAAAAATTCTTTCTTTAACTTGAAAAGAAAATAAATTTTAAAATCAAATGTGTGAGCTTGGGAGTATAGAAATAATTTACACGCTATTCAACAAAATAAGTTTAAGATATAGATAATTTTCCAGTAATGTATGTATGGATTAGGTACATTTAAGTGAAACTAAGAACCTCTATTTAGAACATATTTAATCAAGTTTTAGGAGAAGAATCATTGAGATGCACACTCCAGGAACATTCTGTTTCTGTGAGGTGCACACATACTACACATATACCTGATCGTCATGTGACAAGCCATGATATGGCCAACTTTAGTTCAACTTAGTTCAGGTGTGATGTGATCAATTAAACTTGAAGAAGGGAGAGTGTCCAGAATGTCCAGAAGCCCCATGTGTTTCCAATGTTAGAGCATTAAATACTGAGAACAAGGAAGAATGGTGCAGGTGTTGTATAAATAAATTACAATGTCTAAAGAACAGAGAACAGCATCCACATTAAACGTATTGCTGATTGTGCCACATTTCTGAAAATAAAGCACACCTTTCAGAGGAAAAATGAAGAACGTTTTTGTGTCAGTTAGGGCCTCAAAATGCTGAGGTGGAGTTAGGAGTACAAGAAGATTATTGTGGCATAACACCTGTGAAGAATCAAAGGCTTGGGTAGGAACAGCCCGCACACTCAGATACGGATTTTACTCCCTCTGAAATGAAAAAAAATAAGGAATGTTAGGCAGAGGAGCTTTGAATCACAATGTGGAGATGCTAGTCTCCACCCGAGACCTACTGAATCAGAATGTTTGGGGTGGGGTACAGCAAACCTTCTGTGTTTTAACAAGCCTTCCAGATAATTCAGATCCATAATCAAGTTTGAGGTTGACGAGTTTCAAAAAAAAACACAGTACCAAAGAAGTGAACACTGAAAAATTAAAACAATTGTCTCAGTACTTTGTGTTAATGTGATTTTTAAAAAATGCAAAACACAAACTACTTTAAAGAATGTGCATAAAATTAAAACCATCCTGAACCAAGAGCTTAATCTATACCTAGAGACACTGGATTTGGAGAAAAAGAAAAGAAGTAGAATACTAATTAATTTTTCACCTAACATTGAGGAGGCAGTGAGGCAAGACTTCAGATTCTGGGTTCTTCTTATTTCTCAAATTAAAAATATTGTAAAATAGGGGCCAGCCTGGTGGCATAGTGGTTAAGTTTGCACGCTCTGCTTTGGTGGTCTAGGGTGCGTGGGTTCGGATCCCGGGTGCGGACCTCTGCACCACTCATCAAGCCATGCTGTGGTGGTGTCGCATATAAAGTAGAGGAAGATGGTCATGGATGTTAGCCCAGGGCCAGTTTTCCTCAGCAGAAAAAATAATTCTAAAATAGAATGTGAAAAAGATGTATATATCCAACATGGTGAAGAAAAGTTTAATAAGGAAAATTACTTTAAATGGTGCAAAACAAGGAAAAAAGAAAAAAAGCAAAGTACAAAATTTAAAAATAAAACCACAGAGATAATGCTACATATAGCAGTTATACTATACTGAAGTTACTTAAATCACTTTTTCAATATTGAATGTTACTCTACATTCCACAAAGACATAGGAAACTAACATTGAACATAGATGCTGAAAGAAAGGGGATTGTCAGTGATATTCCATACACGTGCTCACAAAAGTAAAGCCACAACTAATATGAAACTTTTATATATGAATGTGTATAATGGTACACATATCTGAAGGCAAAATATTTAGGGGCTAAAAGGTGGTTAGCAGTCAAAATGTATATGTTCAATTATAGTATCATATATTTAAAAAAGGATTTAATAATAGGAAGTAAAGTGAACCTAACTACAACCAAAGTAAGAGTATTCAATTAACTTCTCAGTATTTGTCCAAAAAAAGTCAATATAGGAATCATATATATTGTTAATCTTGATTTATCATTAAATATGTTTGGAGCATACACACACACGTGCCTGCATATAAATATCAAACATCCTACTTCAAAACAAAGAAAGCATATTAATATAAAATTAGGTCTATCCTTGTCCAGCAAGCAATTTCGACATAGCAATCAATTCCTGAAGCCGCCAGAAGAGAGATACATGGCCAACCATAGATATTCTGACTCAGTAGCTCATCAGAGGAACGGGCAGAATTGAAATCCAGTTCCTTAACCAACTTGCACGCAAAAATGCTCATTAACTGCCAACATATCTTAAACAAATCAGACAATTTATAAGCCAATAAACACTCTCATGCATAACCGTTTGGTCAAACAGGAAATCAAACCAATGATTAGAAAGGAGTGGTGATGGTTTGTAATTGGTATTTGAGTGGTGAACACGATGTAATCTATGCAGAAATAGAAGCATAATGATATAAACCTAAAATTTATACAGTGTTATAAACCAATGTTACTGCAATAAACAAAAATTAAAAATAAATAAATAAATAAATGAAGGAGTAGCAAGGAGCCCTGGAGAGAGAGGAGAGAGAAAGGAAGAAGAAAAGAAAACTGTCTGTTCTGAGAGAAAATATCTCAGCAAGGGAGGGGGAGAGGGGAATCACCTCCCCCAAACCTGGAGGAGGAGAGAGAGGGGGAGGAAAGGGGGAGAGAGAATCCCCCTCTGACCGTTCCCTGCAGGATCTTAGGGCTGGCCAAATCCTTAACAAGACAGGTTGGCTGGAGAAAATCAGACCCAGCTGAAGAACATGTGTCCATGGGAGAAACCTGGGAAACTGAGTTTCTCCACACAGGGCAGAGATTCTCATCTTGCATCCTCTCCTGAGCTAATGACAAAGGTGTATGTCTTGGGTGGGCCTGGGGGATGGGAGAGGGGGAGAAGGCCATTGTCATGCAGAGGGACATGGAAAGGCTTATCTGAACCCTTTCCCCTGCACTGGGGTCAGGTCCAGAAGGGCCAGCACGGAGGTGACCAGGAACAGGCCTGTCTGTGGTGTGGCTGGCCCCGGGGCAGGCATGGGGGTGGTGGGTGGAAGTGGGATGGCGTGTGAGTTGGCACCAGCCAGCGGTGGAGGCAGCGACTCAGAGGTCAGGGGTCTCTCTCTCTCTCCCTCTCTCTCTCTCTCCCCGCCTCGGGGACCTGAGGAGAGTAAGGTGCTGCGCCCTGCCCACCTCGCCTACCTCTCCCATGGGCCCTTCTTTCTCTGACCGCTCCAGGAGCCCTGCGGGCTTGGGTTCAACCCTCCACACCCCCGTACAGGCCAAGGGCGTGTGCGCGATCGGCGGGGCCTAGGGCTGGCCTCGGGGGTCCGCAGTGAAGGCCCCGCCCACCCGCCAGGCTCTGACCGGCTGGCGCCACCCAGCTGCAGCGGTTTCATCGCCGCCCTTCTGGACTTGGCTTCAGCTGCTGTCTCCCTCCCCTCCCCCACTCCCACTCAGCTTGAAGGCCGCTTCCCTGCCTTGAAAGCATTGCTCTGGCTCTGATGGCCAGAGGCGTACCGGGCTTCAAGCTCAAGGCTCTGCCTGGCCAGCTGCTTCGTCCCCTGGCTCATTTCTTCCTGGAAAGACAAAGCTATTGCTTCACCCCACACCTCCACTTTGCGACTGCAGCCAGGCCAGGTGTAGGAAAGGCTCTTGAAGTCAGAAGTGCCGAGACAGGCGTATGGCACTGCAGGGCTAGGGAGCCAGGGCCCTACTGGCCCTACTGGCCCTACTGGGCAATCCCTTCCCACAACAGCTCCCAGCCTCCTCTCTGGAGTCGGGAAGGTCTGGCCTTCCTAGTCCTTGGCCATGGCTCTAGGGAGAAATCCTCGCCAGAGTGTGGCATGAGGCCCTCTGACTAAGGGTGCATGTGCCACACCCAGGGCGACATGAAGGCTGGCGCAGATCGCGTGCTCTTTCCAAAGGAGGCTTGCCTATTGGCTCATCCACCTGCGCCGGGCCCCTTTCCTTGTGGGATCATGTCCGGTGGAAAGAGCCTTGGTGCCTGCTGCCAATTTTTTGGGGTGTGTTCTTGCCCCCTTCTGCGAAGGGAACCACTTGACAACTGCTGTGCCACACCTCGGGTCTTTTAGCCTCCCTCAGCTGTGTCCCCGCCATGCCCATTCCTACCTCCATGGAGGGACTACTAAGGTCTTGGCACTTGCCAAGTGGAAATAGTCATTAGAGACTTAACTTGGAGTTGTAGTAAAAGAGCATAACATAACAGCATTGAGCTTGGGCTCTGCCATTTATGAGCTGTGTAACCTGGATGAGTTTTCTAGCCCCTGCACCCAGTCTCTTCATCTATATAATTGTGAAAAGACCAACATCTACTACGTCGGGATATTTTGAGGATTATGTGTGTTAATGTATCTTCAAGCACAGAATTAACATTCAGAGTGTAGTGCCTGGCTCAGTAGAAGTGTTTGCTGCTGTTATTATAATTATCATTATTTCATGTCCTTCACTTCCTCGTGAGTTCCCTGTCAAACCAACCATGGTCCATGGTGTCAACAGTTTTATTCCAGGCTCCTGCTTAATGGCCTGCAGAGGGATCCTCCCGCTCATAACCTCTTATTTTTATCCCAGTCTCTGGAACTCTTTCTTCTTGGCACTGAGGCACTGAATGGGGTCCCACAGCCAACCCTGCATGTACTCCTTTTAATATCCCATGCTTTTGAAATACTGTTTAGTGTTTACTTGGTGGAATATACTCCCTGACATGAACAACACACGGGAGATAGGATTTAGGAAACATTGTTCCATGTAGGGCTCTGATTTTATCATAACACAGAGTACAGATGATCAAGGGCCAAGGTAGAGTTCCTTATTGCAAAAATCTTCAGAGATGAGGGTGTTCTAATGTGACACCACCTGAAAATAAAGCCAGCACATAAAAGCAGTTGTAGTTTTAAAAGGAAAAGCACACAACTGAAAGAATTGATCCCATTAAATACACTATTCTATTTGTTTATGTATCAAATTACTGATAGGTAATAAGCAGGTGTACAGATAGTAGAATTATCAATTTCACAGAGAATTCTTTTAACAGTTGTTCATATCTTGTGTTTTACATCATTTATTAAGGTAATATTTTCATCTTTACTTTTCCTTGTGTCTCTATCTTTCTCAACTTTTCCAAGAGATATATTTATATTATCTTCTCAAATTTTAGGGAAAGTTAAAAAAAGTTATGAAACATTTGAAGTTGTTGATTTTGTATATTGGAGGAGGACTAGATTGCAAGTGAATTAGTGATAATTAGAGTTTTAGTTTGGTAAAAGATGGTAGCTGGAATTGATACCAGGATGTTTGTAAGCTAATTTTTACTTCATTATTTGATATAGTTTCTAAAATGCCAGAACCAGTAATTTTAAATTTAACAACTTGTCTCATTTTAAAATATGTGTTCTTGGAGAGGGTGACTGAGGTAAGTAGACAATAATTTACTGTAGTGACTTGTTTTTCTCCAATTAATCTGTTATAAACCCAACAGGCATATAGCATTCTTTTGTCCAAATGACCTGATGGCACTTTCTTAACTTTTCTTGCTGTGATTCTAGCAATCTAGGGTCACACCACCTTCTCTCTCCTAGTCATGATTTCAGTTGTAAGAGTCACATTGTCAATAATATGGTGACAAATTTGCACACAGTCTACAATTTACTAAAATATATATATCAATTGCAAGCTTTGATAACATGATTGTTAAGGAATGAACAATTTGCAGTGCACTTAACAGCTGATTGCTACACATTATTGTGTAAGGACATCATGGTTAAAACCATTATTTGCAACATGGGGCCCCTTTCAATTTTATTTTAATGGAAAGTGTTCAATGACATTTTTCTTTTGAAGAAGAAAGACTTGCATTTCCATCTTAGAAAATTATGAACTTGTTTTTAGCCCTTTTTCTTGTCTTCAGCTCTTCTTTATATTGATTACTAATTCACATGTCCAGTTACTTCAGATTCATGGTGCTATCTCCTCTGCCTTTTTCATGGCTCTCACATTAATTTTTCCATAATCCATTCTGTGAAAGAGGTTTATCTCCACCTTCATATATTGAGGAAGGAACCGACCCTCCTTTATGTGAACTTGGAAAGAAAGGCCAAGGTGATGCCACGGTGTCCTTCCCCACCATTGAGCTGCAGAATGGCTGCAGAGTCCTGTGAATCTTTTGCTCACCTCCTGGCTCCCTACATACTTGGCATTGTCTGCGCGGAGAACCCCAGCTTGTTACAAGTGAATTTTTGAAGTCTTTAGAAGCCGGCTGAAGGATAAGACTGGCTAGAAAGGACATCAGCAAGCAGTGTACTCCAAAAGTTGGTGGCAGAAACATTAAGAAGAAGAAAACCTTTCCGTTTATCTTGTTTTCTCTTTATCTTCTCTCTTTTCATTTTCCTTTAGTTATATGGTATAAACCCTATCCACCACCCATGGTGGTTTTTTTTTTTTCCCTCAAAACCCCAGTACATTGCTATATATCTTAGTTGTAGGTCAACCCATGGAGGTTCTTTTTCTTGGAGTCCCATGGCATTTTATTCATATCTCTTTCTATCAAATTATTTCCATAGCGTAATTTATCTGTTTATACATATCTGTCTTCCTTGCAGACCCCCAACATTTCAAGACCTTTGGGCACATAATATATACATAAGTATTTGAGTGAATCAATGAAGATCTTTTGTTGAATAAGATCTAAATAAATACAATACCTACTCAGCACATGAATGCAAGCATTTGAGAGAGAGTTTTGTGTCTGCTGAAGCAAGCTGTGGACCAGTTTAGGGGCTCAGTGCCAAGGTTACTCAATAGATTGAGACAAAATGAAATAGATAATTAACTTTAGTTTTAAAATTCATGGAGAACAGGAGCAGGATATCTAGGTGTGAATCAGCACTTGATCATTCATGTTGCATGTTTGGAAAATCCAGTCCTTTATTTTTCTATGAAAATGTGACAGGCTAAGAGAGTGAACAGAGGACTGGTTTTTAGAAAGGCAATTTTGTTGCAGGAAATCGTGAAGGAAAATATATGGAAGGAGAGCTGGTAGAAACATGGCAGAAACTTTTTGTGTAGAAATCCTAAAAATTGAGTTTACATGCTGGCTGAAAGATTTGTAACTCAACATTTCTCCAATATAGGTTAGAGCAAATTTTAAATATCTAGGTATACAAAAGGAATACAAAGGAACATAGATCAAACTGAAAGGAGTTTAGGATAGAACAAAGAAATGAAGCTAAGGTAAACCAGCACACTAAAATGTGTTTCAGAAGGACCTGCAGTTTTTAAAGGTAGTTGGAAATTTATCACTCAGGTTTAAAGTAGAAAGGGAAGTGGGAACAATTCTCTATCATTTCATGTCCATGAGATTAAAAGCTACAGTCTGTCAGAGAAGCAAAACTTGTATGCCCTCTAATGTCCAAAAAAGTGTTTTGAATCATGCCTAATGAAAGATAGTCTGTGTGATGTAATGTAAATACAGTATCATCAACTCATTTCCAAGTTTATTACAAACACTTTAGCATAAGTTTAATTGAGGTAATGCAGAATTCTATAAGGGGCCAAGGAAGAGGCTGATAGCATTCTCTCTTTCAGCTTCTCACTTGACCAAGGGAGAAAATGTTCTTGAACAGATTGACTACGTCTCCTAAAGACAGTGCTCATTTTCAATTTTTCTTTTTATAAACTCATCCTGCATTTCCCCTTACATATGCAAGCTAAAGCGTGTGTGTAGACATCCTTCATTGGCAATGAGGAGCAGATCCATACTATTAAATAATCAAATAAGCAGAACATACGGTTGGTGCCTTTTAGGAAAACTACAAGTTTAAGCCCACCCTCATTGGTGGAAGAACATGGTATACCCGAATTAAAATATCTACCATTTATTATGCAGCTAATCATGTCATGCTATTTAAATGAAACTTAATGAATTCTTCTTCTATAAAATTAATTTTATTTTAGTCAAACTGATGTATAATTTTATATAAGTGCATTTTTACTTAAAATGTAAAACTCTTTAGAGTCTGCTTCTTTCAGTTTTAGAGGCATATTTTGTATATATTTTTTTTAAAGATTTTATTTATTTATTTTTTCCCCCAAAGCCCCAGCAGATAGTTGTATGTCATAGCTGCACATCCTTCTAGTTGCTGTATGTGGGACGCGGCCTCAGCATGGCCGGAGAAGCGGTGCGTCGGTGCACGCCCGGGATCTGAACCCGGGCCGCCAGCAGCGGAACGCGTGCACTTAACCGCTAAGCCACAGGGCCGGCCCATATTTTGTATATTTTGGTGTGATTTTATTTATTATCCTTCATAGCAGAGAGGCACATCCTACTCTTTTTCTTGCTGTCCTCTCTCTACAAGTTAAAACTCATCCAAGTTTATTTTGCTTTATAAGGCATAGGCTTACTTTGTGAATGAAAAAGAGATCATTTCTGAAACATGTTTGGAACTGTAGGGAGCCCAGAATTTTAGACTATGCTCAGAATTTTGTGAGGTAACTTCAAAAAAGATGGAACATTTAACGTTTGCCAGGAAAGTTTTCTGCTACTTTGCTTAACAGTAGGGTTTTTTTTTTTTTTTTGGTTTCTTAATTCTTTGAAAGGATGAGTGAAGGAGTTGGCAGGTTTAAATTTACCCTTGATAGAGCTCCCTCTGGGTTACTCTTTCAAAACAACCATCCCAGTTGATGAATATTTAATGGGGACTCTGTCAGTCCCAGAGCTGAGAGAGGCAGTTCTCAAAGCTCCAGCAGGTCCTGGGAGAGGAGAGCGCTGGTACCCAGTGTTGTTTGAGTTTGGATGAGGCATGGTCTTTCTCAGGATGTTAGAACTGAGTGGAGTTCTCAGATGCAGCCCAGTGACTCTAGAACTGAGCCCTGCTCAGAAACCAGTTGACTTTTCATTCGCTCTGAGCCTGGTGTCTGCCCTCTGCTCGTGCCCCTTTCTGCCATTTCTCATGCTTCTCCTGACTCTCTCTCTTTCCTACACCTTCTTTCTTCTTTTTTCTCTTTTTCTTACTTTTACTCTCTATTATATTCCTTCTCCTTATCATTTTTCTCAGTCTCTTATTGTTCTCATTCATTTTCTTTTTATTTTGTAGTACAGTTACTCTGTACATCACATTCACCTTAAAATCTTGATCCTCTACAACTCCTATACTTCATCTAGCTATGTTTTTTAAAGATTTTATCTATTTTTTATTTTTCCCCCCCAAAGCCCCAGTAGATAGTTGTATGTCACAGCTGCACATCCTTCCAGTTGCTGCACGTGGGACGCGGCCCCAGCATGACCAGTGAAGCAGTGCGTTGGTGCGCGCCCGGGATCCGAACCCGGGCCAACAGCAGTGGAGCACGCGCACTTAACCGCTAAGCCACGGGGCCGGCCCTCAGCTCGCTATTTTGAAGAGAGTATTTTGATAAATTTCTCTTAGATGTTATAACATGCTGATTCAAGGAAATAAAAACTATCACAAATGGGATGGGGATGAAGAGTGAATTCAGTTCAGGTAGCCATGGAATTAGACAGAGGGAAACTGAGAGCTTAAGTGTAGGTGTTCAAAATATTTCCTGATACATCTTCGTAGTTCATTGTTGTGGTAAACTGCACAGAGTCTTATTTACTGCTGGAGCCCAGATGTTTGCTCCTTGGGGCAGCTCATCAGACCTTGGCCTATAGAAAAGAAGCTAGGAAACATTACATGCATTTCTAATGTGAAGAACTGTTAGTGTTCCACCAGGAGACACCTTGGGATCTTCCCTGCACTATCTGAATAGAAAAAGAGGAAGAGAAGCTTTTCTCCATCTGCACAAAACCAAGACCTTATCTTGAGTTTGAGAGGATTGGAGGTGACTGAAAACAAAAGTTTTCCCGAGTTTGGATTTGCTTTAACAAGAACTATTTGCTGGCTTTGATGTTAAAGGTCTTTATTCAAAATTGACTACCTCTAATGCTAAGTTCAGAGTGGAGATGTGTCAGTATAAGAGAGAAGAATCCCTTTTTGATTATATCACTGAAATACAGTATTTGGGAGAATGGTTATATTTGAAGGTCACTTGTTCATATTCTGTTGCCACAGTGACATCTGTTGGTAAGTGACTACTTCATGCTATTCTCGATGATTTCTGTTTGAAAGACATACTGAGCTTGATAAATAAATGGCAAGCAATAGGATATAATGGAACACATGAGGAAGCCATTTGGGGTAAAGCTAATTCAGTCTGAATTTGTTTTTCCAAAAGGGTCTGTCGCCTGCACTGTGTATCTGCTTTGCCATGTCCCAAAGAGAAGAGTAAATGCCCTTAAGATAAGAATGTAACTTCCCCCTCATTGGCATTTCCTTAAGGATAAGCATTTCTCCCTAGGCTAGGATTTGATTGTTGCAGTTATCCTGTGATCACCCAGCTCCAGACAACAGACGTGACACCAGCCATGCCCATTGAGACAACAGATCTGCTCCCCGCTGTGTCCATCAATAGCTGTTCTGGCAGGGCAATCTGGCAGGGCTGATCTCGTGGCTATTGTAAAAGGGACATTGCAATCACTTGCAATACATGCTCTTTGATGGTATATAACCGCTCTGTACACCCCACTTCTTCGGTGACCTTCCTTCCTTAGGGAAGGAAGGCCACAGGTCATGGTCCTCAAAAGTTGGCTCATAATAAACTCACCCCAATTTTGATTTATAGATTGATTATGGATTATTTACGTCGACAAGCTGAGGTGTAGGAAGCAGTAAAGGCACAGTGGTACTCGTGTTGCCTGATATAAAATCTTTCCTCCCTCTTTCCCTTCCCAGGATACCCACTCTTCATGGTGGCACCGACTTCCATGGTGTGATCATTCTTCTGATCACTACTTTCATTCCCTCTTACAATTACTCAACAAATATTTAAACACCTACTGTATGCCAGGCTTGGGATACACTAAGGAAAAATTTTTCTACAAAATCTCTGTCTTCACAGAACTTGTTTTTGTTGGCTAAGTGAGATAATGGATAAGTAGGCAGACAAGTGAATTACATAGTCTATCGTGTGATGATCTGTGTCAAGAAGAAGGTAAGCGACAGGCAATGGGGAGAGCTAGAGAGTGAGTGGGTTGCTACTTTAATTAGAGAGCACAGGGAGGCTGGAGCAAGGCCCAGAGGGAAGGGACAGAGCAGGAGGACATGCAGATATCCCAGGGCTGCAGAGATGCTGTGGAGGAATTATGACTCGGATGTTGTTGGGCAGCAAGAAGCCAGTGTGGCTGGAGCACAGTGAGCAAGAGGAGAAAGGCAGAGAAGGTTTGAGATGCCAGAGAGGGTGAGCAGATGAAAGAAGGCCCCTGGGCCCATCAAAATTGTGCTGTAAGTGAAATGAAAACTTTCAATGTCATTTAACTATACGTTATACAATTTAAGTAGTAAATACCTTTTGTTTTTCTATAGTCTTGTTAAGCACATCAACTAAAATGCTGCTAAATTGGGAATGTCTAAATTATCCCCAGGAGTGACTGCTGTATCTTGTCAGGCGTCTGGTCTGCACAGCAGTCGGGGGTGGGAGTGATGTGACAGTCAGGAGAGGAGCTCTAGTCTTCAGGTTGTCACAAACAGTTTGTGTTATGTTTCATCTGTAACATGCGGAGGACGGAAAAGATGAGTGGTTTTCAGACTCCGATCCATGGAGCGCTGGATATTCCTGAAGGCTCTTGGTTTTTGTTTGTTTGTTTGTTTGTTTTTGTGAGGAAGATCGGTCCTGAGCTAACATCTATCACTCCTCCTCTTTTTGCTGAGAAAGACTGGCCCTGGGCTTACATCCATGCACATCTTCCTCCACTTTATATGGGATGTCACCACACCATGGCCTGACAAGCGGTGCGTCGGTGCACGCCCAGGATCCGAACCGGTGAACCCTGGGCCGCTGCAGCAGAGCGCGCGCACTTAACCGCTTGCCCCACCCAGCTGGCCCTGAAGGCTCTTTGTTTTTTTTCTTATGTTTATAAACTTCGATGCAAGCTTCACGTAGAAGAGAGTGTCCCTTAGCTTTAAAAAGATTCCTGGACTTGGTCCTCACTTAGGTTTTCCAGTACGAAGAGTTTGCAGTCTCACAGACTCCCAAAGGACAGACAAAAGGAGCAAGATCCCTTTTTTCCGAGTGTCTCTTGTGACAGTGCTCATTGTCGCTCATTCAAACCAGAAGGTGATTTGTCAATAGTGAGATATAGCATTTGAGACCCCATCCTTCAAGATGGCTGAGTTGTCGTCCATCATTTTACAGACTTATTCTAAGTGAATAATATAAAAAGTGAATGTCTCAGCAGGTACTCTCTGACACAAAATAGAAACTAGGAATTGAGAAAAGTAATTATGATTGATGTCTGTCAATAAGGGCATAGGGCTAGTCTAATTCAAAAGTAATTAAAGGCATGAGTGTTAGTCACTGTACATATTAAATATATTGAAAAGTATTCATGTTCTCATAAAACAGAATTATAACTGGAAGATAAACTGGATGTTTTTGGTACTTATGGTTAAAGATATATTTTATTTAGTTTTGTTTTCCGATTGAGGAAATGAGAAAATTTATTTTTTAATATATTGACTATCTTCTTCCTTTCCAACCTAGAATCTCAATCTGCTATTTTGGAAACTCTGAAAAATATGTTCAGATGCTGTTCAACAGGTAAGAAAATCTTGTTAGGATGTCAAATACTTTTCTCTCTTATTTATCATAAAATTGTGACAGACTCTCATTTATCTTCCTGTCTGCCCATCTGACTAGGCCACCTTGTTTCTCTAAGCCTGCAGGGGAATCCAGTCAGGTGGAAAGGGATGTTTTCTTCCACTTAGACTTTGCAGAGAAAATCAGCCTTGAAGTGGAACTGAGCACATGCTTTTCAGAAGCTGCATCATTCTCTACCCAGCCAGAGCATTGGGCCTGACAACAGCTGGATCCAGTAGAAAACTGGACACTCTAGGAGATGTCATGTGCAGATGTGCCTGGCTGGACTAATAGTCACATGGATATGAGTTTTAAAAAAATCTCTCAGAGCTTTTCCAAAATCCAATAATATTCTTAAGTTGCTGTAGTAGATGAAACATTAGTTAGTGTCTTTTTAATTTCAACAGAAGCTTTTTTTTTTGTTACTAAAGAAGCCAAATTTCATGTCTTTTTTCTTGTTACCAAAATGGGCTTACTATTAAAAAAAAGAAAACTTCAAGAAAGGAAACACTCATATGGAATAGAAATTGTGGGTAGCAATTGCTACTTTTTTATATAAAATCATCTGTTTTATTTATTTACACTTTCTATCAACGGCGCTTTTGAAAATAACTTAGTATTAGAAATTACCAGTAAGAAGAGGGTGTGCGCCCTTGAGTGTGGTCCAGTAGAAGTCAGGTGACTCAGACCTGAGTTCTAGGCCCAGGTCTGTTTCTGGTTAGTGTGTGACAACGTACTTAGGCTCTCTGGAACGTAGTATTCCTTTCTGTAAAATTAAAGAATTGATGATTTTTGAGAACTTTCCCAAATATTAAATGACTTCTCTTATAAAAAGTAGAAAGATCCTTCTCAAACTTATAAATTATCAAAAATTTTTTGTGACCTTTCACGTACCAAGAACAACTGATGTCCCTTCAATTATATTGATTGAAAATAAAGATCATAAAAGTATATATTTGGTAATCTAATAAATGAATTAGCATAAAAATGAGCCAGGAAAAATTTTATGATCAATCAAGATATTACATTATGAAAGTATTACTGTTTGTTACAGTATATAAAATTATGACTCTAAAATAGTATCTTTTTGCTGTCTGTAAGTTTATATTGTTACTCATATATCACTATTAACCCTATTATGTTTTACAAGAAATAAAATGTCTTGAAAGGAAAAAACAATAAAGCAGCAGCCCTGCATTACACATGAAAGTTGTGCTCCCCCTGGAGGGAAAATGAGGATACAACATTGGTCGAGTACTTCATTTTGTAACCCACTGGTGCCTTTCAAAAATATAGCTATTATTGTCATAGTAAAGATATTCTTAAGAATAGTGCCACAAAACTGGTTTTCCAGCTTCTTTTTGTCAGAGCTGAGACCTACATCAGGCTGGGGCACTTGAAGAGGCATGGGGGACTCAGCTGAGGGTGGTTTAATTACTGTAAGATGATTAGCCAATAGCAAATAAGACAGAGAACGATTAAAAAGAGGTAAAGGGAAATAAAGTTGGAAATAATTAAGAAAAATAGTGCCTTCAAAATATCCTCTCATTATTTTTATAGCTTTTTATTTATTTTATTTTATTTTTTTTGAGGCATGACGAGGATAGTATGTTAGATTTTTCTAAACCCTTATCTCCAGGGCATATATTACTGAGTTTTTCATTATAAATGATAATGCCAAAGAAAACCTGGACAAAAGTATTCTGTACTATCCACAAGGACAAAACATGTACAACATTGCTCTATATATTAAGAGTCGAGCTGTAATAGTCAAGATATATACTCATGTGTGTAAAATTATAATGATTTTCTAATTTTCTCGGGCTGTGAACCATGGTAAAATATACAGGAATAAGCAGGAAACCTGAAAAACTAGGTGATTTAAAAAACCTGATGTTACAGCTAGACCATTCATGGGTGAAATCAATTTCAATTTCACACTTCTCCTTTCCTTGTAGCCAGTGAAGTGTCTGGAAGACAGAAAACACATAAAATTAATTGAGAGTTAACAGTATTTGGAGGCAGTTGAGGTTAAGCATTCAACAGTGATGTCCCTTACTTCAGGAGCCATTGAATTTTTGTCATGTTTACTTTATACACGGGTTCTCTTCTTAGATTATTTCTGTATGTTTCTTAGAAGAGAAACAGGGAAGGAGAATTAACTATCAATCTACTGTGCGCCAGTTCCTTTACTGTATTCCCTTATGCAATTCTTACAATAATCCTTTAAAGTAACTGTTATAATTCATATTTGATAAAGAAAACCATGTTTACAAAATTGATCAAGGGTAAGAGGGAAGATCTGAACATCAGTCCATTGGGTTCTGCCTCATATTCTCCCAACTGTGATAAAAATGGTGCTTCAACATGGGTTCTCACCATCTGGCTATTTATTACTGGCTCCTGCCAACAGCATTGGATGAGATGAGATGAGAAGTTATTTCCAAAGATATTCTATTATATTTAAACTGTACTATTTATGAGTCAGATGTCAAGACATGTTTTAGAGACATAGAGAGCAACTGATTAGTTCACCCACACATTATTAATGTTTACTATAACTTTCGTGTGCCACATCGTGTCAACTTTACCAACTTTAGTGCTTCACTGTTCTTTTTGAAAAAACTCAGAATGTCACTTTTCGTGTCAAACACCTTGCTGTTTTATTCTTATTCACTAGATGACAGTTCTGTATCTCTGTAAATTACCACTGCAGCAGGAAACGAGAGGTCTTAAGGCAGTTTGCTCTGCACAAATGATGGACATAGGAGGACTTCTGCTCCATCAAGGCTGCCTGTGTCATTCCGTGGCTGTAACGGGGATGTCCAGGACTGCTTAGTCAGAGGCACGAAGCAGAGTCAGAAAGCATCCTCTAAATTCTTCAGATGTGAGTTCAGGCACCTGTCCTCTCACCTGAGCACACTGGAGTTTATTGAATGTGTTCTGACTCTTACTCTCTCCCTGTAGTTAATAAGTCTGGGAGCTCCATAACTCTAGAAAAAACACAGGACTCATAAAGCCTTTTCTCAACTAAACAGAGTTGAGGGCTATGGTGTTGCCCGAGAGTCTCATGCTTAAAGAAATTACAGCTGGTGCTCAGGCGGAAGGCAAGTGTCAGCTACTCCTGGAGGGGTTTTATTGATGCTCCCATGGAATGAGCAAGTTTAAAAGAAAACCACATTGCTTAAACCTCACTAACTGATTGTTTTATTTTCAAGTAATATGCTCTGAAATCTGCTATGTCTAAAAAACCATTTCAGGCCGGCCCCATGGCTTAGTGGTTAAGTGCGTGCGGTCCGCTACTGACGGCCCGGGTTCGGATCCCGGGCGCACACGGATGCACTGCTTCTCCGGCCATGCTGTCGCCACGTCCCACATACAGCAACTAGAAGGATGTGCAAATATGACATACAACTATCTATTGGGGCTTTGAGGAAATAAAGGAGGAAGATTGGCAATAGATCTTAGCTCAGAGCCAGTCTTCCTCAGCAAAAAGAGGAGGATTAGCACAGATGTTAGCTCAGGGCTGATCTTCCTGACACACACACACACACAAAAAAATTCAGTCTTTTTTCTTTGCTGTCTGTTTATTATCATTTTTACGAATGCTTTGATTTCACCATCTTCTTGGCACCACAACAGTAGCCATTGAGATGTTATTATAGATTCAGTTTTGAAATTTTATCATCTTATCTCTATTTCCTCTGCCATTTCTTAGTTTTAGTTCTTACTGCATCTTATGCTTGAAAATATTTGAAGCTTATAGTGTTTCTTATTTTCTCAACTTTTTATTATCTAAGGGCCCTCAACTATCACTTTTTTAAAAAAGGAAGTGAAATACATAACAGAACAATACACTGTAATAAATTGACCAATTATAAAATTAAGTTCAACCTGAAATCTCTCCCCACTTAACAGAGACCATCTTTCATAATTCACCATACTTTAGTTTGGGCAGGGTCAGTTTATCAATGATTTTTGGATGTTTTAAACCACACGAGATGAATACAATATGGTAAAATTGTTAATCTTGCAGAAGTTGTAGAATTTCCTGATGGTTAGAGAAGTTGATGGTGGAGAACCTGAATCATATGAAAAGTAGTTGATTAATTAACACCTGACAGAGTTTGTTAATTTGTTAAAGATGATGATAAGATATACATGCTGAAAAGATAACTTTGCATATCAGAGTATTGTGAGAGGCCACTGGGAAAATTCATAATGTTTTCAAATACTACAAAAAATGGCCATTTTTTCATAAAAAATGTCATACATGATGGCATCAAATACTTATGTCAGAAAATTTACAATGAAGAAAATTAACACTTGAGTCATTTTAATTCTAATAATTTGTTCATGCTTACTATTAGGTTACAAACAATTTTTAGAAATAAAGTGATAAATGATGTACTTGCTTAATTTTTAATTTTTTTAGGAAAAGACTTTTTCACATTTTAAAAAATATTTATTTGTATTTATTTTATGCTGAATTTATTCCTAGGCTCAAAGACTTTTTTTTAATTAACTAACACCAATTCTTTTCAAACTCTTTCAAAAAGTTGAAGAGGAGAGAATACTTCTAAAGTCATCCTATGGGGTTAATACTACACTGATATCAAAGCCAAAGACACTAAGAGAAAAGAAAACTATAGGTCAATATCTTTCATGAATATTGATACAAAAATTCTCAATAAAATAGTAACAAAGCAAATTCAGCAGCATATTGAAAGGATTATACATCATTTTTAAGTGGGATTTATTCCTGGAATACAAGGATGTTTCAATATATGAAAATGAATCAATGTAATTAACCACATTAACAGAATGAAGGAAAAAAAGTGATCACCTCAATGGATGCAGAAAAGGCGTTTGACAAAACTAAACATGCTTTCATGTTAAAAACACTAAAAAACCCTCAGAGTAAAAGGAAGCTACTTCAACATAATAAAAGCCATATACAGAAATCCACAGAGAACATCGAATTCAAGGGTGAAAGACTGAAATGTTTTTATCTAAGATCAGGAGAAAGGCAAGAAGGCCCACTTTCACCCTTCTATTCAACATGGTATTAGAAGTTCTAGCCAAAGCAATTAGATAAGAAAAAGAAAGAAATAGCATTCAAATTGGAAAGGAAGAAGTGATATTATATTTGTTTACACATAATATCTTATATGTTGAAACCCCTAAAAATTTCACAAAAAATTTTAGAACTAATAAATTATGCAGAGTAGTGGGACAGAAAATTAACTTGCAAAAATTAGTTGTTCTTCTATACATTAATAACAAGTAATCTGAAAAAGAAATTTAAAAACTTTACATTTTTATTTACAATAGCATCAAAAAGAGTAAAATACTTAAGAATCAACTTACTCATGGAGGTAAAAATCCCAATGATTTTTTTGCAAAAATAGAAAAATCTATCCTAAAATTCATATGGACTCTCAAGGGACCCTGAATAGCCATAACAATCTAGAAAAAGAACAAAGTTAGAGAACACACACTTCCTGATTTCAAAACTTACTACAAAGTAATCAAAACAGTGCAGTACTGGCATAAATACACACAATATACTAATGAAATATTAGAGAGAGCCCTGAAATAAACCTTTGCATATATGGTCAAATGATTTTTGACAAGGGTGCAAAGATCATTCACTGGAGAAAGGATAAGTTTTTCAACAAATGGTGCTGGAAAACTGGATACCCACATGCAATAGAATGATGTTGGACACTTACCTTACACCATATACAAAAATTAACTCAAAATGGATCCAAGATATAAATGTTGGAGTTGAAGATATAAAATCCTTAGAAGAAAACACAGGGTAAAAGCTGCATGTCATTGGGTCCAAATGCCATTGCCAACAATGATTTCTTTACTATGACACCAAAGACATAAGCAACAAAAAAAATAACAAATTGCACTTCATCAAAATGAAACGTTTTCTGTATCACAAGATACTAGTAACAGAGTAAAAAGGTAATGCACAGAATGGTTGAAAAGATTTGCAAATCACATATCTGATAAGGGATTAATATCTAGTATATATAAAGAACTCCTACAACTCAACAATAAAAAAACAACCCAATTTAAAAATGCACAAAGGACTTGAATAGACATTTCTCCAAACAAGATATAAAATGGCCAGTAAACACATGAAAAGTTGTTCAACATCACTAAGTATCAGGAAAATGAAAAATAAAACCACAATGAGATACATGTTCACACCCATTAGCATAGTTACTATCACAAAATCAGAAAATAACAAGTGTTGGCAAGGATGTTGAGAAATTAGACCACTTGTGCAATGAAGGTGAGAACGTAAAACTGGAAAACAGTATGGCAGTTCCTTCAAAAATTAAAAATAGAATTCACCCTATGACCTAGCAATTCCACTTATGGGTTCTGAAATAATAGAAAATATATTTATCAGTCTCTGCCTCCAGTTCCTGGCACAGAGCTCCTAAAACTTTGTAATTTCCTAAATGATAAGAACACTAGGAGCAACTCTTATTCTAATATTTGTCTTTGACACCATTCCTGACACAGAGACCCTAAAACCCTTGTAATTTCCATTTTTTTTTTAGGAAAATCAGCCCTGAGCTTACATCTGTGATAATCCTCCTCTTTTTGCTGAGGAAGACCGGCTCTGAGCTAACATCTATTGCCAATCTTCCTCCTTTATTCTCCCCAAAGCCACAGTAGATAGTTGTATGTCATTCTTGCATATCCTTCTAGTTGCTGTATGTGAGATATGGCCTAAGCATGGCTGGAGAAATGGTGCATCGGTGCGCGCCCGGGATCTGAACCTGGGCCGCCAGTAGTGGAACGTGTGCACTTAACTGCTAAGCCACGGGGCCTACCTCCTTGTAATTTCCTAATTGATAAGAACACTAGGAGAAGCTTTTGTTCTATTGAGGCAACTCTGGGTGGGCTTCTGGATGGCTCCTTGATGGGGGCTGGTCACCAGGAAGACCAAGCCCTGATTAGAAGGTTCGAAATTTTGGCCCTACCCCTTATCTTGCAGAGAGGGGAGGGGGGCTGGAAACTGAGTTAATAATTAATCATGCTTATGTGACAGAGACTCCATTAAAATCCCAATAGAAGGAGGTTCAGAGAGCTTCCAGGTTGGCAATGACAAGGAGTGCTTGGAGAGTGGTGCACTTGGATATGGCATGAAAACTTTGTGCCCCTTCTCACATACCTTTCCCTATGCACCACTTCCATCGGCTGTTCTTGAGTCATATCCTCTTATAATAAACTGGTGATTTAGTAAATGTTTCTCTGAGTTTTGTGAGCCACTCTAGTAAATTAATCACACCCAATGAGGAGGTTGTGGGAACCTCTGGTTTATAGCCAGTCAGTCAGAAGTACAGGTAACAGCCTGGGCTTGTAACCGGCATCTGAAGTTGAGGTGAGGTAGGGTGGGTGTGCAGTCTTATAGGACTAAGCCCTCAACCTGTGGAATCTGATGTATCTCTGGGTTGACAGTATCAAATTGAGTTGAATTATCTGACGACTAGCTGGCATTCCAAGAATTGCTTGTTGGAGGTGTGGGGAACCCTCCCACGTGTGAAAAAATGAATCTCAGAACACCATTTATGAGCATACACCCAAAATGATTGAATGCAGAGGTATAAAGACATAAATGTACACCCATGTTCTTAACAGCATTATTCAAAATAGCCAGAAGCTGGAAGCAAACCAGGTGTCCATCAACAGATGAAATGACAAAAAACATGTGGTGTATACACACAGTGAAATATCATTCACCCTTAAAAAGGAAGAAATCCTGACACATGTTATGACAAGGAAGAACCTTGAGGACTTTATGCTAAGTGAAATAAAGCCATCCACAAAAGGAAAAATACTGTATGATTCCACTCATATAAGGTACTTAGGGAACTTAAATTCATAGGAATAGAAAGGAGAATGGTGTTTCCCAAAGGCAAGAGGAAGGGATAACAGGGAGTTGTTGCTTAATGAGCACAGAGTTTCAGTGCAAGGTGAAAATAGTTCTGTGGATTGCTCGAGGTTATGGCTACACAATAATGTGAATGTACTGCATGTCACTGAACTGTACACTTAAAATTGGTTAAAATGGTCAATTTTAGGTTATGTATATTTTATGACCATTTAAAAAAATTAATTATTTTCAACAAACGAACAAACACTAGCTACATGCAATAGATGAATATCACAACCAAAATGCTGCATAAAAGAAATTATATTCAAAAGGCTATAGATTTTTTAATTCCATATATATAAAATCTAAAAAAGAAACAAAACCGAGGTCTGGCTTCCAGTAATGGTGGAGTGGCTTGTTGAACTAACACTCTCACAGATAACAATGATAAAATCTGCATAAAATATTATATGTATTTATATAGAATCATGTATTTATATGTAATACACATATAATAAATGCATATATGTGTGTATGTATAAATGTCTTCCGAAAGCAAGCAGAACTGAGAGGGAGCCTTCCCTTAAATGATGGGAATTGCACCAGGAGATATTTGCAAGCTTGAGTCTTTTGCCTCAAAGCATTCCAAAATCTGTACATGGCCGAGACAGGGGAAAAACTACAGTCTTACTTGTAAAGTTAGAGGATGTATTTTGGGGCTGACAGAGTAGCTGGAAAGTTAAGGGAGAAATTCTGGAAGGGAGGGAGACACACAGAGGAAAATCTCAAAATATGTACGTAAGTCTCCCCCCCACACACACACCAAATTGGCAGATCTTTGAACAACACACATGCAGGGTAGACACCAGAGGGCTTAGTGTAAAAACAGCAATTGGTAGATGAAAGAACTGAATGAGGATTTCAGCTATGCTCACGGTAAAGGAGAGAAGATTGGAGTTTCAGTCCAGCCAAGTTAACTCCCTGCTAGAAAAATAACAACACTCTTCAAAGGAATACAATAGAATCCAGAGTCTCTATAACTATCATTCATGGTTTCCAGTACACAGTTTAATTTTTTTTTTATTTATTTTTCCCCCAAAGCCCCAGTAGATAGTTGTGTGTTATAGCTGCACATCCTTCTAGTTGCTGTATGTGGGACGTGGCCTCAGCATGGCCGGAGAAGCAGTGACTCGGTGCGCGCCCGGGATCTGAACCCAGGCCGCCAGTAGCAGAGCGTGCACACTTAACTGCTAAGCCATGGGGCCGGCCCTCCTGTACACAGTTTAAAAAATCATGAGATTTGAAGAGATGGGAAAATGTAATCCATATATGACCAAAAGCAGGGAGGAGAAACTCTCCCCAAGGTGTTGCAATTAACTGACAAGGATAAGACAGCAGCTATTATAAAGAGGATCAAGGTGGTATGAAAAATATTCTCATAATGAATGAACATATCTGGAAACTCAGCAGAGAAGTGGAAATTACAAAAAAGAACCAAATAGGAAGATTAAATAAAAAAAATACTTTTGAGTTTACATGTACATTAGAAACAGTAGAAGAGGGCCGGCCTTGGGGTTTAGCAGTTAAGTGTGCGGGCTCCACTGCTGGCGGCCCCGGGTTCAGATCTTGGGCTCGCACGGATGCACTGCTTCTCTGGCCATACTGAGGCTGCATTCCACATACAGCAACTAGAAGGATGTGCAGCTATGACATAGAACTATCTACTGGGGCTTTGGGGCAAAAAATAAATAAGTAAATAAAATTAAAATTAAAAAGGAACAGTAGAAGAAACATGATGATAGAGCAATAGAAATTATCCAGTCTGAACAAAAGAATGTAAAAATTTTGAAGAAAAATGAAGAAAGCCTTACCTGTGAGATGATTGAGTCCCCAGCAGAGAGGGGAGAGACAGAAAAATTAAATGAGGCAGAAAGACAAATCAATAAGTAATAGCATAAAACTTCCAAAATTTGGTGGAAAATCTAAAATTTTAGATCAAAGGAAGTCAGCAAACCCAGAAAATAAAATACAAAATAAAACCATACCTGGGCACATGATAGTCAAGCTGCTAAAATCCAAAGATAAAAACAAAATCTTGAAAGCAGTCAGGGAAATACATATATACAGGGGAAGACATTACATACAGGGAGAAATAATGTCATTGATGGATGATATATTATCAAAAACAAAAGAGACAAATCAACAACAAAATGACATCTTTCAAGTGCAGAAACAAAACCCAAAAGTCAACACGAGATTCTATATTTAGCAGATCTCACTTTCAAAAAGGAGGCAGAAGCCACAATAATATTCCGCACACCCATTAGGTGGCTGAAATAAAAAATAAAATTGCAAATATCAAGTCCTGGTGAGGACAAGGAGCAACTAGAACTGGGAATGCAACATGATAGTTGCATTCGGATAATGGTTTAGCAGGTTCTTATAAAGTTAAACATACACTTATTATATGACTCAGATATCCCACTCCTAGGGATTTACTCAAGCAAATTGAAAACTAATGTTTAAACAAAATCTTTGGGTGAATATTCATAACCATGTTATTCATAATTGCCACAAGCTGAAAATAAACTAAATGTCCTTCATCAGGTGAATGGAGAAAGAAATTGTGGTGAATTGTGACATTAGAATACTACTTGGCAATAAAAAGGATAAACTCTTGATTCACACAACAACATGGATGAATCTTGGCTGCATTTCTCTAAGTGAAGGAAGCCCGATTCAAAAGGCTGTACAGTATGTGGTTTCATTTGTATGACTTTCTAGAAAAGTCAGCATTACAGAGATGAAAAATGATCAGTGGTTGCCAAGGGATGGAATGGGGGAAGGGGTTGATTACACAGGGACAGTATGAGAGAATTTTGGGGAGTGAAAAAAACAGCTCTGTATGCTACTGTGGAGGTGGATACATGACCATAAAGTTGTCAAAACCCACAGAACTGTACACTACAAAGAGTGAATTTTACTCTGCAAATTTTAAAAATCAATCAGGATGCTGGGGAACTCAGATGAAATGCAGTGACAAATGAATCTCACTGTATTACAAGCATGTGACATAGCCACACATAATGGGTGGGGATGAAAGGTCCTGACCTAAGTTACAGTGGAAGACAGTGTTTTGATGGGATACTGTAAAACTAAAGTAATGTACACAAACACTCTACTCTAGGTGGTAAGTTTGTTTTTCATAAGGGTATGGATTAGCAATTCTGAAACTAGTTGACACATTAGGAAATATATTGTAGCTAACTGAAGTTAAATTTCTCACTGTTGGTCAAAGAAGTTAAAAATAAACAAAAGGAGAATGCTAGAATAAACTCTGTGGTGCTGGATAGGAGTTGGAAGTATCAGTATGAATCCATGTCACTTCTAATATATCTATCCAGATAGATGGATAGATTGATAGATGAATAGATAGATGTGTATACCTGTGTTTATATTCATACATACATTTCCAGGCTCTGCTGAGAGGGTCCAGAAGCACTGACACCCTAGTATCAATGAGCACACTTAGCTCCCAGATCTTGGTTTCCAAATATCATTCTCCAATAAAAAGAACCAGGTTTTCTTGGAGAAATGGCTAATTCTAGGGTGGAGATGGAAAATACAATATGAACCTGGACCATCTTGTAGTGTCAGAAGTAGGAAAGTGCTTTAAATAAAACACAGCAAATGATGAGATGTGTCAAAAGGAATCAATCTGAAAGACTTCTCAATGGCTCAAGCTGGAAAACTGTGAGCAACATAATAAATAATGGTAGCATTGGATTATTATACAGAGAATAAAATAAATATCCATGAGTCTATACTGACATAAAATAGATTAAATAAGAAAGGAAGAAAGAAAGAGGAATAAAAAAGAATAAGAGAAAGAAAGGAAGAAGGACGGGAGAAGGAGGGAGGGAATCTTCCTCACAGAATTCCAAATAATAAATGTGGCTGGATAGCATGAAATAGAGAATCGCCACTAGAACACCACAGTAGTAATTATTGTGGGTAAGGCTGACTGATGAATGCAAAAACTGTGGGTGAAATTAAAAAAAAAGAATACATTTGCAGAGCCTCAAATCATCTGCCTCAAAATATATAACTTTTTTATGTTAATTACTTTAAAAGACCTATGACTATTGAAAGCAAAAATTATAACACTGTATTGTGGGATTTATAACATGAGAAGATGTAAAATTTATGATAACAATAGCACAAAGGACAGACAGAGGTAAATGGAACTGTTCTGTAGCAAGTCTTCCATATTTTACATTGATTAAACTGGTGCACTATTAAGTCTAGGTAGGCTGTGATATGTTAAAGATGCATATTGTAATCTGGACCAACCACTAAAAAATGCAAAGGTGTGTCACTTAAATGCTAATAAAGGAATTAAACAGCATCCCAAAAAACGTTTGTACAAGACTGTTCACAGGAGATGACCTGCACGTCCCCAGGACGAAGAAGAGCCCACTGCGACGCATCCACAGAGCAGAACGCCCTCAGCTGTGCCGAGGAGCAAACGCTGACACACACATGCTGGGAGAGACTCATCAACCTCGTGCCGAGGGAAGCAAGCTGGACAGAAAACAATACACGTGTGATGATTTCAGCCAAGATGAACCTATGCTGAAAAAACCAGAACAGTGGTTGCCTCGGGGGAAGGAAGAAATTGCCCAGGAAGGAACAGGAAGGGGTTTTCTGGGGGTGATGGAAATATCCTGTTCTTAAAGGGGTGAAGGTTATATGGGCATGTTTATTTGCCAAAAATGTAAGGTTGAAATTTGTGCCTTTCAGTGTGCGTACTTCTTACCCCCCCCACACACAAAGGACTAAAAGAATAATAAAGTGATGTGGGAATGGGATGGAGTGTGGAAGAAACAAAAATGGCAGATGATTAGTAGTTGTTGAAGCTGGGTGACGAGCCTACTATGCTGTTTTGTTTATTTTGTATATTGTTTAAATTGTTCTGTAATAAAACACTTGTATAAGAAGACAAACTCGATATATAGTGTTCGCTGGTAAGGTGTCAGCTACCTTTGGGGAGGAAGGAGGGAGAAAGGGATTGTCGGGGCCTGAGTGAAGCTGGTGCTAGTTCTTGGTCACACAAGTGTGTTCACTTTGTAATAATTCTTTGAGGTTTACATGGATGACTTCTGCGTATATTTCTATACGCATGTTATACATCAATAAACATTTTAAATCCAGCATATTTGCAAAAAGATCCTAACTCAATATCTCAGAATAACAGCAGTGTTTTGTTTTAAAGTGGAACACGTTCACTCATGATATCATCAGATGGATTTTAATACTCCCAAGTATCTAGTAATGCCCTCACCCTTGAGTGGCCCCCCTGGGTGGTTCCATTTTTGCCTCAATTTGGCAAGTGGCATGGCTTTGAGTTTTTATGATGGGTATGGGCCCTTAAGGTGGGTGGGTTCCAAGGGGAGGATCTCTGCAGCGACCCTGATCACGAGGTCCAGAGGGAGGAACATGGCAGGCTGGATGGATGGAGGGGATGGTAGGACAGATGGCCTTGAAAAGGCAAATTCCAGGATCCCATGCACCTGGTATTTCTATTTTAGATATTGAATTTACATTTCAAATACTGGCCAGGGAGCTTCCACCAGGGCTGCAAGCAACCTCAGCAATAGCCAGGCTGGTGAGCCCCACCCCTACCTGAGTACTGGCCCCAAAGGATGCAGCCCAACCACACTGCACAACTCTGGGGGATTGGCAAGGCATGGAGAGATGACATTGTATAGAGAAGAGGCGGAGTAGAAGGTGGGGTGTAGAAGCAGAGGGGCGTGGGCCAGGGGTGGAGGGACAGGTGGGAGTGGGGTCCCCTAGCTGTGTATGCTTGGTGCTTTTGTCTCTTAACCATTCCCTGCTGGGAGCTTGCAGGACAGCAGGACTACAACTCCCAAGATGCTCTGGGCACGGGGCGGTGTCTAGCCCTGGGGGGAGGAGCAGGGCTGTGAAGGCTTGCCTCAGGGCAAAACCGCCGTTGACTCAGGACTCTGGTCCTGCACCCGCTCCAACTGGACTGAGTCCCGGAGGGATGTGACGGGACGAGAGGGACCAGGGAGTTAGGAGGGTGTGGCAGCTGCATGGGCAGCTGCGGGCCTGCAGCGTGCAACTGCTTTTGTCCAAAATTGAAGCTGAACTCATGCCTCTTCCCCACCGCCTCCCTCCGTTGCTTGATTCCTCCTCCCCCCTGTGTGCCTGTGGGTCTTTCCACAGCCTCCTACCTAGTCCAAGGCCAGGTGCTTCTCTAAAGTGCTTATGGGAACTGGTTTGACATCCCAGAAACTTTCCACTTTGCCTGCTGCCCTCTGCCTTCTCCAGCCAAAGTGCCATCATTTCATCAGCTTTTGGGAGACATTCGCCCTTGTGGCCCCTCTTGCAAGCCCAACTGAAGAGTTTGCAGGGTGGTAACATTGGCTGTTGCTTGCCTTTTTCGCAGATGTGGAAGTTGAGGCATGTGTGAGGTTACTCACTGGTTTCCCCACAATCCACTAAGAGCAGAGGAGAACAAATCAATTCCCAGGCAAGTATCTAGTAGGCCGTTTTCACCAACCCATTCCAGTGCAGAGGCCTCCAAAACAGCATCCTTAAGATGAGAATAGCTTAAGTATTTTGCCCTTTAGATTGATCACCTAATCTCAGCTCAGGCCTGAGTGGCCAGTCTCTCAGGGACATGGGTGGTGATTCTGATCCCTCAGGAAGAGACCAGTGGTCCAGCTTTGCGAGAGGGATATTCGTGGTAGACAGCACCTGGGCAGCATTTGAAACCCGTCAGCTTTAACATCTCTGTTTTGGTTTCAGGCAAGTTTCCCAGATAAACACACCTTGGGATAGTCAGATGTACCGTATTCTTTAAAAATTGATTACATCAGTGAAAAGAACAGAACATAAAATATCCTGCTCATTTGCAAAAGATAAAATGCAAGCAAGACTTTCTTGTTAATATTTTTCTGCTCATTCTCTTGGCTGTACTGTACGCTTGAATGCAGAAACAAAAAACTTGAATTGCCGTATTCTCTTTTCCTGAGATTAGTAAATTAACTTAAAAGTCTTATTGAAACCTGTGGAGGAATGATTAGCAGTTTTTCTGATTTATGTCATCCTTAAAAGTCTGGGCGTTGATTTAAATGAAAACAAGTCCTTGTTTATATCAAACACCCCAATAGGTTACATTTCCGATTCCTGAATGTGTAATATTATCAAAACAACTGGAAAACCTGGTCATCGAAACTAGACCCTGTCACTTTGTCAAGAATTTGCCTCTTTATGAATTAATGACACATGAATTCTTCAACATTTTTGTAAAGAAAGGATGAGAATCTCTGCAGTGTCTCTGAATGTGGCAAGACAGGGAATTCTCGTTAGACCGCAACCTCGGGTTCTTCTCTCGTGTTCAACAGGCCCGGGTGGTAGTCCGTGTGGTCAGGTGCAGCACCGCTCCCCAGCCCCCAGTGTTCCATCCTACTCTGGCCTGTGACCTCTTCAGGGGGTTCTGATGACACTCGTCCACAAGTGTTGGAAGGAGACATTGTAACGTGAGGATATTCCTCATCTTGAAACAAGAATTAATTGAGAGGAAAGTCTCTGGGTCTGTGTGCTCCGATGCACTGCTGTTGGGGTGTGGCTGCAGTGACCACTGTGCTCCCAGCAGTCCCCACAATGGCTGCCTCATACATTTGATCTTCTGGTGCAACCACAGCAGCTGTTGACAGAGCTGGGCGCTCACCATGGTTAAGTGTCTTCCATCAATTTTGTGGCTCTGACCCTCCTCTGATCAGCCCCTTCTCATTCCTAACTGCTGCATTGATTGCTTTGTAGTTGTTTCCTAGGAGCCACTGTGTGTAACTGGATTTCACAGTGTCTTTAGGGACCCACCTTCACTACACGAGTCACTGTACAACAGCCACTTATCCTGGTGTAGCCCATGTTCGTCCTCTAAAGTGGAGCTGTGAAGAACCCTGCTTACTCGGAGCTCCTCTCATTCTCATGCTGCTGGGGCTGCTTATGAAGCTGGGCATCTCGTCTTTGGTCTCATCACATTATTCTTTTCATCGATTATTCTGAAGTCGGATACGACTTTGTTAATAATGTGACACTGGCTGTCACAGGCACTTCTATGTATCTTCCTCAACAGCTCTGTGAAGTATGCCTGTGATCCCCATTTTACAGGGGGGACACTGAGGCTCAGAGAGGTCGAGTAGCTTCCTTCACACAGTTTCTTGGTGCATTTTGAGTCTCCACCTGGAACTCCGCCTCTCAGGTGTGTGCACTTAGCTGGTGTTCCACTTTGTCTCTCTCTGCCAGCCTCACCAAAGGCACACGGCCCATCCTGAGTCCATTGTCTGCTAGTTGGCAGTCACCCTGCACAAACAGGCCCTGGGTGGGGAGTGGACTAGCAGGGCGTGGTCGTCCGGCCTACCCTGGGCAGATTCTAGGTTTATTGCAAGAGCTGGAGTAGTGGAAGATACTGACCGTCACTCACCTGCAAGGTTTCTTATGTAGAAATACTCCACTGACTTTTTACAGGTGTCATGTCTTTTTGTCTTCATTGCTCCTCTGGGCTTTCTCCTACAGTCCGTGTTGTGCAGTAGCATACAGTACAGAGACTGGTGAACATAATATTGTTGCCCTGCACCAAACGGTCACATCATTCATTTTTCTAATTATGAAAGAATTACATACTTCGTAAAAAAAGGCAAATTACACAGATCTATGTAGAGTAAAGTGAAACCTTCCCCTTCCATCCCCTTCCCTGCACACTCACTCCCCTACTCAGAAGGAACTATTGTTAAGAGGTGGCAGCTTATTCTTCTGGACATTTCCTATGAATTTATAAATACACATAAAGATTTTTTTAACATAAATAAATTACATAACTACATCGTTTTGCAACTTGCTGTTTCCCAAAACATATATCATAGACGTCTCTCCTTATCAGTGCAAGTCCCTCTAACTTAGCTTTTTAGAAGTTTTAGAGCTACTCCAAAGAACAGGAATACCATGATCTGTTTATTTCTTCTTTGATAGAGATGGGGTTATTTCCAGTTTCACTATTATACATAATGCTGCAGTAAGATCCTTGTATGGAATTTATTACACTGCTATTCAACTGCTCAATTTGCTTTGTTCCCTTTTAGTCAGAGACTATGATATATTTTTAACAATTTTATGGGAATTGTTTTATAGGGAAATTAATTTTATCTCTGAATCAAGACATTTATGGGGAAACTGGAGTTCAAGGTCATCCATCTCAGTATTCTGGAGAAAAATCATGAAACTTAGAAGATATTATGCTAGCTGCATCACATTCTAACAAGTCACGTTAACAATTTAAAGTTGAATGTTTGGGCTGGCCCGGTGGCGCAAGCGGTTAAGTGCGCGTGCTCCGCTGCGGCGGCCCGGGGTTCGCGGCGGCCCCAGGTTCGCGGGTTCGGATCCCGGGCACTCACCGACGCACTGCTTGTCAAGCCATGCTGTGGCGACGTCCCATATAAATTGGAGGAAGATGGGCATGGATGTTAGCCCACGGCCAGTCTTCCTCGGCAAAAAGAGGAGGATTGGCAGATGTTAGCTCAGGGCCGATCTTCCTCACAAAGCAAAAATAAAAAACAAAATAAATAAAATTGAATGTTAGTATAGCCTTACAGTCTTTGTTCAGAAGAAGGATGACATTTTCTTGTCTTGAAAACTTCTGACTCCAGGGGCTCTCAGTTGGGCTTCAGAGAGGATAAGATGTTGGTGTTGTATCTGTTTCTCTTCAGCTGTAGGCTGCATCTTCTAAAGATCATAGAATTGAACATGGTCCAATCTATATATATGATTTGGGTCAAAAATTCAAAGTAATGAACCCAAGATAGGAATCTATAACTTTGGTTCATTTTTAAAGTTTTTTATTTATTTATTTTTTCCCCCAAATCCCCAGTAGATAGTTGTATGTTATAGCTGCACATCCTTCTAGTTGCTGTATGTGGGACGCGACCTCAGCACGGCCGGAGAAGCGGTGCGTCGGTGCGCACCCGGGATCCGAATCCGGGCTGCCAGCAGTGGAGTGCGCGCACTTAACTGCTAAGCCACCGGGCCGGCCCTATAACTTTGGTTCTTAATGAAGAATTTCCTTTGATATCCTCAAGTCTCTGTGATTACTAGTAAAAACTCACCTGTGGATGAAGAGATGTGGTTCTGCTGGCAATGTCTGGCTTGAACATCTATAGTTAAGGCTGCCACATCCCTAGGTAGATTAGACTTGACCTCTCCATGACCTCTGCCCTTGTTCTTTGACGTGGGAAAAATAAGAATTTAAAAAAACTGTTGTTACTAGCACTGAATGCTAGAAATGCCCATTAAAGAGTGAGTTTGATTTGGTAAACCAAAGGGAGTATAAGCAGAAGAAAATCTTTAATATCTATGAAATTTCAAGAAGTTCTAAATTTTTTAAATGTAACTCTATTTTTGCAACAATGCAAAATGTATATATATGAATGAAATATCCCTCTGTCTATTTCTTAACTTGTTTCCATTGATTTGATGGATTTATCCTCTAATCAGGATTCCAAGTGTGAAAGAACATCTTGGTATTTCAAAGAAAAGAAGCCATTGATATTTGATTTGCTTTTAGCTCGGCATCCTACAGGTTTGAGGAATAAATTATCATGTAATGATACAATGATTCTGAAATCTAATTGTTAATTAGAGGAGTGTAAGGGATGATTGAATAGTGGTTCATCTCCATGGTCAGGGGTATTGTACACATGGACATGTAAACACGAATCAGGAAGCTGCTTCAGCCCCGTGACATCGCTGAGAACCACAGTGCAGGAGGATCTAGGGGCACAGCCCTTTGCCTCGATCTCCTGGGTTACATGTAGATCCAGAGGTCTTGACAGTGGCTTCAGAGCAGCTAACTTTTGTCTATTTCTCCCCTTCCTTCTCTCCAGCTTATCTCAAACAGTCCTGACTACCATGTTTTAAAGTAAGGATAATTATAGTTATTTACATGAGCTTCTTGTTCATTATTGAAGAGTAATTATCAGGCATAACATTAAATATCATTTAATCTACCTAAATAAATTTGTTGTACCTTTTAATTGATTAGAACACTAAAGTTGGTTCAGAGTTTGATATTCACCAAGTGCGTTAATCTGCTTACAACTGCCATGTGCCTCACTCCTCTTAGAAGTGTATCATTGGCCCATCACAAGATTTTAATGACTCAAATCATCATAAATTAAGATAATGCACTCTCTTTTTGATGACCGGGAAGCACATGGGTCCATTTTGGAAATATGCCCATCTGTCTTTTCTCCCCATGGGAAGTTTCTTGTCACTAGGTCTCCAGTGGCTTGCACAAGCCCTAGGTCTGTAATAGCTTGGTGCCTCTCCTTCTACTTGGGGTAGAAATAAAAGAGGTCAGAGAGACTTATTAAAGTTTTGGTTGCATGAAGTCTTCTATGAAGACCATCCATACATATTGTTCTGGATAGCTCTCTGTTCCTAAGACTACTAGTTATTTTAAGGGCTTGTCAGAAACCGTGAAAGATCTGATGTTTTACCTTACCTGCAAACCAATAAGTTAGCCTACAATGGTCTTACAGATGCTGGCAAAAGTCAAGAGACCCATGCGTCAGAGACAAAGGACTTAATGACACAACAATAGCGGTGGCTAGAGTATCAGCATTTGCACGAGTTCAATAAATCTCACTTCCTACAGGGTGATACACAGTGGGCCAGGTGACATGCAGAGAGATGCAAGATCTCAGAGCCTAAGGAACTCAAATCTTTGATAACGGGCAGGATGTCTGCTAACCTTTGCCCTGGGGGCGGGGGGTGTTATTTTTATTATACTGGGCAGTAAGCCAGGCTGCCCTTTGCTCCAGAGGAGGCCACTATTTCTATCTTCCAAGGCTGACAGCTCTACACACATCCTTGAAAAGACAGCCTGGTTTTACTGGCTTTCAAAGATAAGCTTGAGTGAGACTTGATCATCATTCAGTTCTTCTGTGTCCTGTTTTGAGATTGTGCAAATATGTTCTTTTCTCTGTAAAGTTCACTAACTTTATTCATACATAAGAGATGCTTTTTGTTTTATTTATTAAGTTGAAATTTTCTTATTAGAGCAAATGATGAAACTATTATGGGTTGGATGTGAAAGTATGTTTTTTCAGGAAAAATGTGAAAGTAGATCGGTGCTCGCAGAACTTTGCCACAAGGAGCTGATAGCAACTTAAATGATTTTAATTTGAATACTGTTTTGTACAACTTTCTTCCATCTTACATCATCCTCTCTGCTTCCTGTAATTCCCATATGGGAATGGGGCAGTTTCAGGGATTCACTGAACTCATATACAGTATTCAAATGGTTTTGTCTGTTGTGGTTTTTTAATTGAGATAAAGTTGACATACAACATTAAATTAGTTTCAGCGGTACGACATAATGATTCAATGTTTGTATATATGTTGAAATGATCACCACAATAAGTCCAGTTAACATCCGTCACCATATAGAGTTACAAATTTTTTCTCTTGTGATGAGGACATGGCATATTTCAAGGTGCAGAAGAATCAACGATGATGTCATACATTTCCATAGACAGCTTGATGAATTTGGACTTAAGCATACACCCTTGAGACTGTCACCACCATCAAGGCCACAAACATATCCATCATCTCCCAAAGTTTTCTCTCACCTCCTTTATTACTATCATTCTGTTGTAAGAACTCTTAATATCTACTCTATTAGCAAATGTAACGTATGCAATACAGTCTTGTTAGCTGTAGGCACTATGTCGTATCCTAGATTTCCAGAACTTATTTATCTTGATAACTGAAACTTTGTATCTTTGAACATCAGCTCCCCATTTCTCCATCTCCCCAGCCCCTGGCAACCACCATTCTAACCTCTGCTTGTGTGAGTTTGACTATTTTAGCTTCCACAAATAAGGGAATATTTGCCTTTCTCTGTCTGCCTTATTTCACTTAGCACAATGTCTTTTAGGTGCATTCATGTTATCAAATATAGCAACAATTCCTTCTTTTTTCAATGTTGAAGAATATGCCATTTCTTTATCCCTTCATCCATCAGTGACGTTTAGGTTACTTCCATATCTTGGCTATTGTGAATTTGCTGCAATGAACATTAGAGGGCAGATATCTCTTTGAGACCCTGATTTCAATTCCTGTGGGTGTCTACCAGAAGTGGGATTGCTGGATCATAAGCTAGTTTTCACTTTTGGAGGAAATTCCATACTGTTTTCCATAATGGCTGTACTAGTTTACATTCCCACGAGGGTTCCTTTTCTCCACATCCTCACCAACATTTGTCATCTTTAGTTTTTTTGATAATCGCCATCATAACAGGTGTGAAATGATAGCTCATTGTGGTTTTGATTTGCATTCCCTGATTTGTGATGCTGAACAACTTTTCATACACCTTCTGGCCACCTGTATGTCTTCACTGGAAAAATTTTACTCTGGTCCCTTGCCCATTTTTAAATTGATTTGTCTTTTTGTTTTTGAGCCAAACAAAAAAAGAGAACAAAATTTCCAGGCATTATGGGTGCTTCCCAGTTGATGCAGATGGCTTTGTATTTACAGTGGTACAAAAAGATCGTGTTTCGTGCTTTTTCTTCAGCTTGTCATAAGACCAGCAGTAGCTGTGGCACGGCAGATAATCGGGATGTTCTGGGTTTGGAGGTTTACAAAATAAATGAGTGGTAAGGAATTTTTTATTTTTCCAAGGAAATTATTGTGATCATAGTCCATGGAATCCAGGATTGATAGGTGTAGGAGGAAATTAAGGTGAGAATCGTTGATCTGGCATTACTACTGATCTTGAGGGACAGGTATCTACTGTATGAATGTTTGAATAAAAATATTAGAGATCAGGCATCTGTGATGGGTGAATATGTTTTCTGAGTTGTTTACTTTCGAACATAACCATTTGGATTATGTGAACATCTGGGATATGGGAGTAAGTTGCTAACAGGGGGTGGTTGATAACGTCACTATTGATTTAACCTCTATGAACACAAAGTGGTCAATGGATTAAGCAAATGAGTAGACAGAAAACACAGAAATGGTAAGATTTGGGATTTAGTAAAGGACTGGGGGCCGACTGTCCTGAGAGGGAGTGCCAGGACTTGTGCGGTTGAGAGTGACAAGGAAAAGAAGAGAATAGACTAACACTCAAACAAGGAGGGCGTGTTAACAGGATGGAGGGGGAAATGATCTGGAGGAGCCTTGAGTTTTGACCTTGAGCTTTCTGTTCTTGATGCAAGTCTGCCTGATGACATCCCAGGACACAGGTCAGATATATCCCGAGTGCGTAGAGGGAGGGTGGAAGTACAAAACAGCCAGGATAATTGTCCTAAAAAGGCAGGCCTCTTTTATCATTTGACCCAGTTTCATGGTTTGTTTTTATAGGGTAAGAGGAAAAGAAGGATGATAAGTCACGTCTTCACAGAAGAAGCAGCGTAACTGTGGGAACCAGTCCAAACCAAAGCCTGGTTTAAGCATTTCCATTCTTTTGAGGTTGTCCAGTGACATATTCAAGAGGCCAGTTACTAGAATCCCATCCCATCCTGGCAATTTCTGGTCTCTGAGAGGACAACTTGGACCAGCCCCACCAGATCTGCTGGCCCGAGAGACCGCAAGGACTCCATGCCTGCAGCAGTGCATGACAACACGTAAGTCCTTTCAATCTTGTAAAAACTTGCACCTAGTCACACAGGTGAATCCCTGCCAGGTGTGCTCGCAGGTGGTCTGCATTCCAGGTCCCATTCCCACTCCTGCTGGTCTTCAGATTTGGCAGAGATGATTCCAGGAACTGATCTGTGCATTCCACAGCTCCACTGTGGAGGTATCAGGAAGGAGGAAAGGGCAGTGAAGAGCACAGGAGCGAGACTGGTGATAGCACTGATGGCGGACACACTTGCTAGCAAGGCAGAGAAAGTGAGGGTCTAAGAAGGCCGTCCTGACAGCAGATTAAATGGAGCAGGCACCTCAGTGAGGTCTCTTGGCAGCGTCCCTAATGTTTCCTTGCTTTGAGCTCTTGAAACTTTAAAATATATTGATACTTTTCTTTTATTAAACTCTGCTTCGAGACATAGAAAATATAGACAACAGTTTCTTTCTGAGGTGAGAGGTTGAGTTTCAGGTGAGGAGAGAAAGATCTTCCTTTTTCATGCTGTTCTCTCATTTTCCTTTACTATGTATATTATTTATTTGTACTTTAAAGTCAGCAGCGAGTTACCAATGTCACGGGATGATTCAGTTTTTCCCCTCACAGTCACAGTAAAACCTACTAAAAATGGATTATTCTTTTTGTATAATATTCCAATAGATTCCAAAATATTATTTCAAACGCACTTTTGTGTCTATGTTCTCAAATTAGATATTTACTTCTTGGTCTCCATTTTTCTGTTCTCTGTTGCATGCTAATTCAGAGTTGCATCTAAGGAAATACCAGATTTCCCTTAGTTTTTTAGATCCATATGTGTTGGAAATTTGATTCATGGAGATGAACATGGCAGTTGGGGGATCGTGCGATTATCAAAAGAGATCTTTTCAGCATCAATAATGCGGAAAGAACCCACTGCTTGTTGGGATTTAATTGTCTATTTGAGGGGTCAAGCTTTCACTGTTGGCTCTTCTCTTTCTCTTTGGAGAGAAAGTACAGCCTTCCCAGTCTTTCCGTTACCAAATCACTTTCCTGGGTGGCTGTGCCATGTCAGGAAGGGCTTGGGATGCTGGGAACCAGGATTCATTTTCAGCTTCTGGTTGTCCTGAGAAGGCTTCCCTGGCAGAGTGCAGCCTGTGTGTCTGGGTGACACTTGCAGCCATCAGAAATGAGGGGATAACTCACAAATGCCAAGCGATTCATCTGGTCCTTGTCTTACAGGGTGTTCCCAAGGGATGAGGTTCAAAATGCCACTTGGTAACCATTTGAAAGCTCCTAGTCATGGGGTGGGTTCTCGGTGCGAGCTCAGAGCAGTGTCTGTTCACCACCAGATGGGAAGCATTTCAGTATTTTAATTGGTAAGGCTGTGTTCATGCACGTCCATGGACCATCGGTTCAGTGGCATTCCCTGCTGTAGCCCCCCACACCTCTGTCGTGCGTCATCTTTGAAAGCTCCAAACAGTGTTCACACCCCAGCAGGTGGTGGTAATGTAACCACAGCACAGGACTGGGGACAAAAACACAAAAACCCAGAGGCAACACAGTTTATGGGCTCAGGCCCAATTGCCCCATTTGGACGAGTTGGTAACACCAACACTTAGTGTGTAAACTGGAGGATTGTCCAAGACCATGGACCTCAGAATGACACGGGCTCAGAAGTCACCTTGGACAGCAAGGGACAGTGTGAGGTCACTCACTGACCAGGATTATGGTCCCTTATACTGGCAAAGTAGAGCTCACCCGGGATCCATCGAGGGAGGAGGCTTGGGGCCTTCTGGGGAATTTCTGCCCTAAAGGGAATTGCATAAGGAAGGCAGGGGTGCTGAAAATCCTAGTTCACAGGGAGCAGTCATGTTTATGGAACGAGACCCAGCAGTAGCCTTAAAAGCTGCGTCACAAATCTTTCCGCCTGGATACAAAACAAGCAGGAGAAGGAATTCAGAGTCCTGGACAAGGATCCCAGCAGGATTCAAATCCAGGTCAGGGGTGAACAGGGAGCTCCTAGAGGGGCCTCAGGAGCGAGGTCCTGCCTGCCTTTAGTCCATTTGCAAATGAGCTTCCTTGGGCCTTGTCCTCTCAACGTGAAAGTTTTGATCTTTTTACATTGTTTTCATCACTTAGAGCTGATGCAATTCCAGAAATTGAACTAGAAAACTACAAGTTCCTAAAATTTAGTCAAAAGAAATCTCAAAAAGAGGAGCAGAAAAAGTTCCCTGTTCCTCAAGAATGGAGAAAGGCAGCCCCTGCCTGTGGCACGACGTTGTCCTGGGTAGTGCTATTTTAAAGACACCCACATTTCAGTGGTTGTTGCTCTGCCTGTGAAAGTACCTTCAACCTTAAAATCCCAAGAGAAAGGGTGGGGGCCATGTCTGCTCCTGGAGGAGCTGAATGATACTGAAATGAACTGATCTTCGGAATTATGGGGACTTGGGAGTGTCCCCACTAAGCAGGGAAGGGGCTGGCCCTTCTCCCTTCGCCCACAGACAATAAGCTGATGAACCCAGAAGAGTTCGTGATTCAAGGAGAAATGTGAGATTCAGTGTCTCACTTACATGCCTACAGAAAGCGACAGAACCACACCACAACTCCCAGCTCTAAAGGGAACAGGACTTTAATATAATATTCAAATAGGGCATTTATTATTTACAACAAATAACTACTGTCCCTCCCCAATGGGTGAATAGGTGCTGGGGTAGAGACATCAGGGAGCTGGGGTGGGGTCGTCCCCTCTCTCTTGGGTTTCAGGGGACCTCAGAGATCAGCTTACAATGCTCCCCTTCCCGTCAGGTGGGAGGAGCTGGCCCAGTGCATCGAAAGCCTCCCAGCTGTGTCCCCGCTGCTGAGGATGGGGCTGTGATCGGCCACTGGTACAGGGCTCGGTGTTGGGGCCTGGGGACTGAGTAGAAGAGTCGGGTTACCCTGGGGGGCCTCCCTCAGAATCATGGCCCCCACCCTGTCCCCACTGCACTGAGTGCTCCAGACTCTGTGCTCAGTGCTGTCAGCCACCAGTACCCCATTTGTCCCTGCCACGCAAGAGATCATTTGGTATCACCTATTTCACAGAGGAGGAAACGGAGTCTCAGGAAGCTGAAGAGAGTCACCCCAGTCACAGGACTGCTCAGTAGTGGAGCTGGGATCCCAGTGCCAGCTGTCCAACTCCCCAAGGGCACGTTTAGCCCGAAGCTTTACTGAACCCCTGGGAGTCAGTCACCACGGCCCAGACACTCACTCACCCCTGACCTTAATGATGGCGGGTTCTTCTTATCCTTGAGTATTCTGCTGGCCAACTAGGTCTGGGGGGTCCAGCTGGCAGGACAGGCTGTAGCTCCAGGACAGAAAGGCACCTGTGAGCCTACCAGGAGACACACCTCAGGTGTCCCCCCACTGCCTGCCCAGCAGCTGGAGTCTAGGAGTCCCAGAGGTCGCCATGCAATAAGACCTGGGGCTGAGTGGGGGGCCACAGAGACAGGCTCTCTGGACTGGCCAACAGGGAGCGTCCACCCCTGCCCTCACCCAACTCCTGCCCGGCCTCACCTATCATTCTCGTTGAGCAGCTCCATGTCCTAGAACCAGGCCCCAAATCGCTCCTCGGGCTCTAGGTTGTAATTCTTTGCGGCCACCTGGAGCAGAAGGATCGCCCTCATGACTGGGTATTCCTGGGACCAGAGGGAAGGAGAGGATGCAGATAGGGCCTGGGTGGGGGATGCTTCATGGACCTTGTGGGTGGTGAGGAGTGGGGCAGGGGACCATCCTGGGAACCCTCCTTCCCTCCAGTTCCATCCAGGCTCTACCTGTTCTCAGAATGGGAATAATCAGCCCCTCCTCCAGGATGTTTTCCTTGATGTCATCTTCCCCTCAACCCACCCGCCAATTGGTTGGGTCTCCCACTTCTCTGTTATCAAACTCTTCCACTAAATGTAAGATACAGGGGGTGGAGCCAGGGACTGTTCTGCCCAGAGGGTCTCTGATTTCCTCCTCCTTCCCCTCCCCTGCAGGGAGTGCGGCAGCTGTTCACTTCAGTCCTCTTCTCAGGTTGATCTCATTCCCCTGGAAGGCAGAGAGCCAGAGTCCATCAGACAGGGCCCTCTAGCCTGACTAGACCCCTAGGCCCACCCCTTCTCATGTTGCACTACTGCCAGGTCCCCAGAGGGGGCCGGGCATGCACAGAAAACAGGACTTGGACCTAGGCTGGGATCTGGGCTCCAGAGAAGCAGGACATGGGGTAGAGGCTGAGGGACCTGGCAGCACAACCCTCTCTGATGACAGACTTGGAGGCTGAGGCCTCAGGCAGAGGGGACTGCTCAGCCACTTATGTGCTGCCTGACTTGGAGGGGTCTGACATCTCTCTCCCTCCATGGGCAGCGTGGGAGGGAGAGGCTGCGTCCAGCTCAGATAAAACCTCAAGCAGCTGTGCCGTCAGGCAGCTCTGAGCTTCCCCAGCCTGAGGAACCGGAATGGGTGTCTCAGGTGGAGCCTCTGTTCACTCATCCCTAAGATGGGCCTGATGCCCCAGCTCCCAGGGGTGGCTGAGAGGCTCTTATGACAGGAGATGTGCCAAGTGCTGAGAGCTCAGAGCTCAGTTCGGGGGCTCCCCATCCCAAGGCTCAGGATCCTGGTCCTCCCTGCCTGGTCCTCAGGTGCACCCATCTCGAGATTATCACCCATCAGCAGGTGCAGCATCAGCAGGTGACCAAGGAATGTGCCAAGATAGGGGACGACACTTTGTGATATCGGGGTGTGGGTGGGATGAGTCCTTGCTCTCAAGTCAGCCCCCTGCAGAGCCTCCCCTGAAAAGTCCTCACCCTCAGCCTCCTGGCCCACCCCAGGGTTCCCACGGGGAGCAGCCAAGACCCTTAGCAGCCTCCCCTCAACTCCTCCTCCTTTCACAGCCCAAGAAAACCACACTCCTCCTCCTCACCTCCCAGGGCCGGCTTCTGGCAAATCACAGGGTGTGCGGTCCCTGGCCCTCCCCACAACAAACCCATTCTGCACCAGCTCTTCCAGGCCCTCACCCCGGTCACTTCTACTGGGGGATTCAGGCACTGTGGCAGCAAGAGGAAGGGGCCTCCTCTCTTGATTTGAGGGCCTCCAGCTGGGAGGGCAGAACCCCTCCCCCACAGGCACACTCACCTGCTGCTGCTGCTGCTTCTCCTGCACTCTCTGAGGGCTGATCTGTGGGGGGGCAAACGTGGAGGGCCTCTGCTGCCAGGGTCGAGGTGAGTGTCAGTAAGACCATAGTCCCCTCACTCCATTTCTCTCCAGCACCGCTGGCCTCTGACCGTGGACATCTGACTCCAGGCATCTGGTACCAATAGCACTCCATCCTCCAAGGTGTTGTGATCCTAGAACAAGCCAAGCTCCAACTCTCACTCTGGGTGTGAGCTTGGGCTTTGGGCCAGGCCTCCCCGAGGCTGTTTCCTCATCTGGAAGGTGTGAGAATTCCAGCTACCTCACAGGTTCTCCTGAGGACTCAGTGTCACATGACACTGTTCTCGCCCTCACTCTTCCAGGTGGATCAGGCAGAAAGCTCCCACAGTCCTTTCTTCCCTCTTACCTCATCACCCCCTTGTGTGGCCTGCAACTGAGGCTCAACTTGGGGAGGACTGGCCCCCAAGTTCACTCTCAGCTTTCAGGGTTCAGTTTGGACTGAGAGCCTGAGTTTCTTTCTGTCTGTTGGCCTGGGCAATCTCGTGCTTCTCTCCTCTCTAGGCGTCCACATTGGGCAGCCCAAAAACACTGGTATTTGATTCCTCAGTTACAGGGATTCGACAGAGTGAGAGAGAGAGAGAGAGAGATGGGACATGAAAGAGGGAGTAAGAGGAAGTGAGAGACTTTTTTAGTTAAAATTTAGACAAGACATCCCATCACTTTGGCTGTTATTATGTTAAGAAGCCAGTTACTAACTACTTAGTGGTTCCACTGGGATGGCTATACCATGGGTGGCGCTTACTAGGTACCACTGTGGAGATTGCCCACCTCGTATGCGAAGATGAGGCACTTGGGTCACATTCTCCATTAAACAGGAAACAATTGAATGGTTTTATGCCACAGGATGGCAGTATCTAAATTTCCATTAGTTTCAACCCCCTCATGATGCTGACCTGAAAATGAGGCCAAGTTGGAAGCGACTGTTCCAATATCACATTGCTAGAACCCAGGCCTGTTTTGAGTGGTGTTCTGTGCTACCTGTCACCCCTTCTTGTTATTCTTCCATCTCTAAGTTTGTGCCTTACGTACATGTGACACCAGCCCACAGGGGTAATAGATATTATGTCATATACACCGGGTGACATCCCTAGGAAGTAGATTCTAGCCTGATCCCCATGGTGCAGGTTTAGAGACTGAGGAGGACCTGAGAGGTACAGGGACTTTCTCAGGATGAAGAACTGGTAAGAAAAAGGAGGTCTGCATTCGTCTCTGTCTCCTCAAAGCTAAGACCCGACTTAGGTTTCCAGGGAGCTGTGGCTAGGGCTGTGTAGGCTCCTTGTGTACAGTTCAAGAGATGACATGGGGGAGGAGGGTTAGCAGCCAGGGCACAGGCGGCAGCTCTGGACAAGTCTGATTGAGGGAAGGGGCCCAGGTAAAGGAATCTTGAAAAATGACCTCACTTCCTTGGTCATAAACCTCAACAGATCTTAGAACTCTGGTAACCAGGCACCCACAGCCCCCAATTCAGCTCACTTGACTGGAGACAGTCAACAGGCAAAAATATTTTGTTGTTGTATCCCAAATTTTGGAGGATCTAGGCTCAAAAAAAACCAGAAAGAGAAACTTTTTGGTCGTTGCCGACGTTGGCTCAGCCCTCATCCCCGACGCCTCTGGACATCTGGCAGGAGGCAGTGAAGGGTAACACGGGGCAGCCCAGGAAAGGCTAGTGCAGGCCAGGACACAACTGTGATCCCACCTGATCAGCCCCACACCCCTTACACTTCATCGTGTGTGTGTGTGTCTGTGTGTGTTTGTGCAGAGGGGAGAAGGCAGGGTATGAGGGGTAGGCCATTCTTGGGCAGGAGCTGGTTGTTAGGTGTCGGAAGCATGGTGGGCCTGTCATGTTCATAGCCCAGGTCATGGCTGGCAGCATGAGAAGGTGAGCTCCTCTACTCTTATGTTACTGAGCCATAGAGGTTTCATCTCTTTTCCTGCCTGACCACAGTTTTTGCAGGGATGTCCCTCTGTGCCTGAACTGAGGAGCAGACTTTCTCTTGGGGGTTGACCCCAGTGGCAGTGTGCAGGCAGCCCCTGATTCCTTCTGGCCCAGCTCCAGAGCAGTCTTTGCAGAACTCCAATCAGAAGGTCATCGAGGAGCTGCCCAATGGTTTCAATTTCACCAACTCACTAGGCAAGGGGAAGGTGCCTGAGGCCACAAACACCATCCAGTGCTGCTCTGAGATAAGAGCAGGAGCAGAGGGTCTCCACACTCAGGACCTTGAGATAACCAGGTTGGAGCAGAACTAGGGCATGACCAGACTGGGGCTGTCCCTTTTTCAAGCTAAAGGGGATGTACACGCAGGTAACCTTGCCTGGTTCGGAGCTGAGCTGCCATGACCCTCTTACCCTTGCCCGGTTTGAGCTTCTGGAGGCCACTGAGACAGAGGCAGAGGGTAAGGGGGACTGCAGGCTGCATAATCCTGGAAGGGAAGTGGGATCTTTCCTGTGTTTAGAGGGACACATGGACAGTCAGCTATGTGGGTGAATCTTTCTCTTTATCCCACTGTAGCGCCAGCTGCAGAGCTCCAGCCAGTGGCAGAAGCAGAGCAGTGGGCAGTGGTGGAGGTAGAGCTGGCTACAGCTCCGTTGACATCACCCCTTCTAGCGTTGGAGCCAGCGTCCCCTCCATCAGCAGTGTTGGAGCTGGAGCAAGGGCCAACATCGGCTCCAGCAGGAGTGGGAGCTGCTGAGCTGGAGTCACCTGGACCATCATTTCTAGTGGGAAGTCTGTCTCCACCTGTGGCTGTTAAGGAGCGTGAGAAGAAGCCCAACCTCACGGCCTTCTCTCCTAAGCAGGTGGTAGAGCGGTTGACCGTGATGGATGCGGTGAGCAGCTGGGCTCTCAGGGCAGGGTGGAACAGGCCTTCCCTCTGCCATCGTTGTCCCAGACCTGATCCAGACTCCCATGATTTGGGCCCAAATCCCAGCTCCACCCCTTACCAACCGTATGACCTGGGCAACTTCTGGAACCCCCAAGCCTTTGCTGTCCACCTGCAGATCGTAGAGGTGGACACTAACAGGACCTGCTGCACAGAGTGGCTGTGCCGGCTCCATGAGGTAGAAGAGATGGAAAGCTGGACAGGGCCTGGCCCATCAGCGGTGGAGGGGAACTCACTGTGTGCAGCCAGGTCTACGGTGGCCCTGCCGTCTCCTCAGGAGGCTCAACAGCCTCAGGACTTGACACCTGATGTGTGCTTCCCTACAAGGGAGACAGACAAGGCCAGTGGTTGTAGCTGCCACGGGGGAATGTGCATCAGAATGGGGAGTGGGATCAGAGCGGAGATCAAGGTGGTGGAAGATGCCTCCTTGACATGAGCAGAGTTGAGCCACCATCTGGAGCTTGGAGTTAGCCAGGACGGGCTGGGTGCAAATGCCCCTCTCCCTTCCCTGCCGGGATTGGGTCCTGGGTCATCCTGTGCTGGGCACCCTCGGTGGACAGAGAAGAAAACCCAGGGACTCTCACAAGGCTCAGGACACATCCTGAGCTTCCTGAGCTCCAGCTCTAAACTGTGACACCTGTGTCGGACTTTAGGGGCTGTGGACACAGAGGTGACCTGTGGCAGGGCTGGATGACATTCCCCCTGTTCCCCAGGAGCTCTTCTGGAAGGTGGTGCCCTCTCAGTGCCTGGGATCCACCTGGCACAAGAAGAACAAGCCTGGCAGTGAGCACTAGACACCCACCATCCAGGCCACCATCGACCAGTTCAGAAGGGTGGCCAGCCTCGTCATCACCACCTGCCTCAGGGACGCGAGCATGACAGCCCAGGACAGGGCGAGGGTGGTAGAGCACTGGGTCCAGGTGGCCCAGGCGTGCCGTGGGAGGCCCAGTGGAGCCCCTCTCTGGAGACTTGGGAACTGCCTCTCCACCTTTATCAGCTCCCAGGATTGCAGTGTGTGGTCTAAGCTCCTGCAAGTCCCTAGGCGCTTCCTGCCAGGGGCCCACTGACCTTGACTCCAGGTCCTAGTGGGAGGATGCTCACTTCCTACCTGTCTAATTCCCTGGGTTGAGCTAAACTCCTCCTCCTTGTGAGTGTTACTCTCTGAGTCCTAAATGTCCTTCTGGGGCTCCCTGAGCATCTGTCTCATCCAGGAGGGGAGATTTAAATAGAAGGGGACTGAAGCTAGAGCAAGCGGGGCTCCAGTGCCCAACCTCACACCTCATTCTTTTCCCTTCCTCAGGAGTGCGAGATCTGGAAGAACTTCTCCTCGCCCTGCACTGTCATCTCTGCTCTGCAGAAAACTTCCACAAGCCACCTGAAGAACACATCGGGGGAAGTTTCCCCGTGGGTAAGCCTCTCTCCATAGGAGGACCAGGATGGATGGGGGATCTCCTGTATGACTGCTATTGGCGCCTCAGTCAGCTGGGAACTCCTGGGAGGCAGCAAATGCTGGGGACAGGGCCTGGGCGTCGGCAGTTGGTCTCTAAGTCTCCTGGTGTCCTTAGTGAACCAGTTCTGCTTCAGGACTCAGTTTCCCTAAATGTCAGGTACTGGGTTGAGCCACATTGGAGATTTTCAAGTGTTTATAGCAACAGAACTCTATGGTCAGTTGAAACTCATAGTGGTCAAAACAGAGCTGCTCTGTAGAGCTGGGGAGTGGAGACCCCAGTGACCAACAGGAGAGTCCCCTCCCAGTCCCATGAGACCTTAGCGCTCAGAGGAGCCCAGTGAGAACACTCCTCCAGGCAGGTTGAATCTCTTGGGTTGTCAAAGAAAAGGGATTTGCACTCAGACCCCTCACATTATCCCTAAATTTATCCTTCCCTCTTTCCCCTCCCCTCGGGTAAAGCTCTGAAAAACTTAAGGAGCTCTATAGCCAAGACGAGTCCTTGAGCAGAGAACTGATGACCAAGACAGAGTGGAGGCTGTGGGTCTGGAAAGAGAGGAGGGGAGTGTGGGGCAGGGGACTGAGTGGGCTGTGGTTTTGATAGTTTCTCACTTGAGCATTCTCTGAAACATTCCCATCTATCTTGTCCAGGTTAACAAGCAGAGGGATCTGTTCAGCCCATGGGCAGCAGGGTGCCATTTTTGGGCAGGAGGCCCTGGTCATGGGACACAGTGGTGTTGGCTGGGCTGTTCCAGGAGGAGTTGCCGAGCTGGTGCCATCAGCAGGTCTCTGGCTTCCGTGCTCGTCTATCCTGCTGGATGTAGCTTCTTCCAGGCTGTTGCGGTGGGTTTAGCCCTCAGCCTAAACCTGTCCTCAGGAAGCCAGGCCCCTGCTGCTCCTTCTGTGTTCACCAAGTCTGCGAAGACGTGACTATCATCCTTCTTATCATCTTTCTTTTCCTCTTACCCTAGATAAACCAATCATGAAAGTGGGTCAAATGATAAAGGAAGCCTGCCTTTTTAGGACAATTATCCTGGCTGTTTTGTACTTCCACCCTCCCTCGATCCCCTGGGGATAGATCTGACCTGTGTCCCAGGATGTCATCAGGCAGATTTGCATCAAGAACAGAAAGCTCAAGGTCAAAACTCAAAGCTACTCCAGATAATTTCTCCCCCTCCATCCTGTTAACACCCCCTCCTTGTTTGAGTGTGATTCTATTCTCTTCTTGTCCTTGTCACTCTCAACCGCACAAGTCCTGGCACTCCCACTCAGGACAGTCAGTCCCCAGTCCTTTACTAAATCCCAATTTTTACCATTTCTGTGTTTTCTGTCTACTCATTTGCTTAATCCATTGACCACTTGGTGTTCATAGAGGTTAAATCAATAGTGATATTATCAACCACCCCCTGCTAACGACTTACTCCCATATCCCAGATGCTCACATAATCCAAGTGGTTGTGTTCAAAAGTAAATAATTCAGAAAACATATTCACCCACCACAAATTCCTGATCTCTAATATTTTTATTCAAACACTCATGCAGTAAATACCTGTCCCTCAAGATCAGAAGTAATGCCAGATCACCATTCCTGACCTTAATTTTCTCCTCCACCTATCTAATCCTGGATTCCATGAACAATGATCACAATAACTTCCTTGGAAAAATAAAAAATCCTTACCACTCATTTATTTTGTAAACCTCCAAACCCAGAAGATCCCGATTATCTGCCATGCTGCAGCTACTGCGGGTCTTATAACAAGCCGAAGAAAAAACACGAAACATGATCTTTTGGTACCACTGTAAACACAAAACCATCTGCATCAACTGGGAAGCATCCATAATGCCTGGAAATTTTGTTCTCCTTTTTTTGTGTTGGCTCAATAACAAAAAGACAAATCAATTTATAAAATGGGCAAGGGACCACAATAGACTTTTTCCAATGAAGATATACAAGTGGCCAATAGGTCTATGAAAAGGTGTTTGGCATCGCTAATCATCAGGGAATACGAATCAAAACCACAATGAGCTATCACTTCACACCTGTTAAGATGGCGATTATCAGAAAAACTAAAAATGACGAATATTGGTGAAGATGTAAATAAAAGGAACCCTTATGGGAATGTAAACTAGTACAGCCATTATGAAAAACAGTATGGAGGTTCCTCCATAAAAGAAAACTAGCATATGATCCAGCAATCCCACTTCTGGTATATACACACAGGAATTGAAATCAGGGTCTCAAAAAGATACCTGTACTCTAATGTTCCTTGCAGCTAATTCACAATAGCGAAGATATGGAAGTAACCTAAACGTCACTGATGATGAATGGATAAAGAAATGGAATATTCTTCAACCTTGAAAAAAGAAGGAATTCCTGCCATTTTTGACAACATGAGGGACCTAGAAGATATTATGCTAAGTGAAATAAGGCAGACAGAGAAAGACAAATACTTATATGTGGAATCTAAAATTGTGAAATTCATACAAGCAGAGGTTAGAATGGTGGTTGGCAGGGGCTGGGGAGATGGAGAAATGGGGAGCTGATTGTCAAAGGATACAAAGTTTCAGTTATCAAGATAAATAAGTTCTGGAGATGTAGGATACGGCGTAGTGCCTTCAGCTAACAAAACTCTATTGCATACGTCACATTTGCTACTAGAGTAGATACTAAGAGTTCTTACCACAGAATGATAGTAATAAAGGAGGTGAGAGAAAACTTTGGAAGGTGATGGAAATGTTTGTGGCCTTGATGGTGGTGACAGTCTCAAGGGTGTATACTTATGTCCAAATTCATCAAGCTGTATATAGAAAAGTATGACACCATCGTTGAGTCTTCTGCACCTTGAAATATGCCATGTCCTCATCACAAGACAAAAACATTTGTAACTATGTATGGGGACGGATGTTAACTGGACTCATTGTGGTGATCATTTCAATATATACTCAAACATTGAATCATTACGTTGTACCCCTGAAACTGATATAATATTGTATGTCAACTTTACCTCAATAAAAAAAACACAACAAACAAAACCATTTGAATATTGTAAATGAGTTCAGTGAATCCCTGAAAGTGCCCCATTCCCATATGAGAGTTACAGGAAGCAGAGAGGATGAAGTAAATGGAAGAAAGATGTACAAAACACTATTCAAATTAAAATAATTTAAGTTGCTATCAGCTCCTTGTGGCAAAGTTCTGTGAGCACTGATCTTCTTTCACATTTTTCCTGGAAAAGCATACTTTCAGATCCAACCCATAACAGTTTCATCATTTCCTCTAATAAGACAATTTCAACTTAACAAATAAAACCAAAAGCATCCCTTATGTATGAATAAAGTTAATGAACTTTACAGAGAAAAGAGCATATTTGCACAATCTCAATAAAGGAAACAGAAGAACTGAATGATGATCAAGTCTCATTCAAGCTTATCTTTGAAAGCCAGTAAGACCAGCTTATCTTTTCAAGGATGTGTGTAGAGCTGGGAGGCTTGGAAGATAGAAATAGTGGCCTCCTTTGGAGCAAAGGGTAGCCTTGCTTACTGCCCAGTATAATAAAAATAACACCCCCCCAGGGCAAAGGTTAGCAGACATCCTGCCCGTTATCAAAGATTTGAATTCCTTAGGCTCTGAGATCTTGCAACCCTCTGCATGTCACCTGGCCCACTGTGTATCAGCCTGTAGGAAGTGGGATTTAGTGAACCAGTGCCAATGCTGATACTCTGGCCACTGCTATTGCTGTGTCATTAAGTCCTTTGTCTCTGACCCATGGGTCTCCTGTCTTTTGCCAGCATCTGTAAAACCATTGTAGGCTGACTTATTAGCTTGCAGGAAAGGTAAAATATCAGACCTTTCACAGTTCCCGACAAGCCCTTTAAGTAACTAGTAGTCTTAGGAACAGAGAGCTATCCAGAACACTATGCATGGATGGTCTTCATAGAAGACTTCATGCAACCAAAACTTTAATAAGTCTCTCTGATCTCTTTTATTTCTACCCCAATTAGAAGGAGAGGCACCAAGCTATTACAGACCTAGGGCTTGTGCAAGCCACCTGGAGACCTAGTAACCAGCAACTTCCCATGGGCAGCAAAGACAGATGGGCATACTTCCAAAATGGACCCATATGTCTCCCTATCATCCAAAAGACAGTACATTATCTTAATTTATGATGATTTGAGTCATTAAAATCTTGTGATGGGCCAAAGATACACTTCTACGAGGAGTCAGGCACATAGCAGTTGTAAGCAGATTAATACACTTGGTGAATATCAAACGCTCAACTAAATGTAGTGTTCTAATCAATTATAAGGTACAACAAATTTAATTAGGTCAATTAAATGATATTTGATGGTATCCTTGATTATCACTCTCTAATAATAAACAAGAATCTCACATAGATAACTATAATTGGTCTTACTTTAAAATATGGTAGTCAGGAGTATTTGAGGTAAACTGGAGATAAGGAAGGGGAGAAATAGATAAAAGTTAGCTTCTCTGAAGCCACTGTCAAGACACCTGGATCTACATGTAACCCAGGAGATCGAGGCAGACGGCTTTGTGCCTAGATCCCCCTGCACTGTGGTTCTCAGTGATGTCACGGTGCTGAAGCAGCTTCCTGAATCGTGTTTACATGTCCATGTGTACAATACCCTTGACCATGGTGATGAACCACCATTCGGTCATCTCTTATACCCCTCTAATTAACAATTAGATTTCAAAATCATTGTATCATTACATGATCATTTATTCCTCAAACCTTTGGGATGCCGAGCTAAAGGAAAATTAAATCTCAATGGTTTCTTTTTTTTGAAGGACCAAGATGTCCTTTCACACTTGGAATCCAGGTTTGAAGATAAATCCATCAAATCAATGGAAATAACTTAAGAAATGGACAGAGGGATACTTCATTCATATATACACAGTTTGCACTGTGGCAAAAACAGAGTTATATTTTTAAAAATTAGAATTTTTTGAAATTTTATAGATATTAATGACTTTGTTCTGCTTATACTCCCTTTGGTTTACCAAACCAAACTCACTCTTTAATGGGCGTTTCTAGCATTGAGTGCTAATAACAGCAGCTTTTTTAAATTCTTATTTTTCCCAGGTCAAAGACCAAGGGCAGAGGTCATCAAGAGGTCAAGTGTAACCTACCTACAGATGTGGCAGGTTTAACTAGGGATGTTCAAGCCAGACATTGTCAGCAGAACCACATCTCTTCACCCATAGGTGAGTTTTTACTAGTAATCACAGAGACTTAAGGATATCAAAGGAAATTCTTTATTAAGAACAAAAGATATAGATTCCTATGTTGAGTTCATTACTTTGAATTTTTGAACCAAATCACATATATCGATTGGACCATGATCAATTCTATGATCTTTAGAAGACGCAGCCTACAGCTGAAGAGAAATAGATACAACACCAATATCTTACCCTCTCTGAAACCCAACTGAGAGCTCTTGGAGTCAGAAGTTTTCAAGACAAGAAAAAGTCATCGTTCATCTGAACAGAGAAAGTAGAGGCTATTCAAAGATTCAACTCACATTGTTAACATGACTTGTTAGAATGTGATGGAGCAAGCATAATACCTTCTAAGTTTCATTATTTTTCTCCAGAATACTGACATGGATGACCTTGAAGTCCAGCTTCCGCATAAATGTCGTTATTCAGTGATAAAATTAATTTCCCTATAAAATAATTCCCGTAAAAGTGTTAAAAATATATCATAGTCTCTGACTAAAAGGAAACAAAGCATATTGAGCAGTTGAAAGCAGTGTAATAAATTCCATACAAGGATCTTATAGCTGCATTATGTATAATAGTGAAACTGGATGTAATCCCTTTGCTATCAAAGAAGATATAAACAGATCATGGTATACCTATTCTTTGGAATACCTCTAAAACTTCTAAAAAGGTAAGTTAGAGTGATGTGCACTGATAAGGAGAGAGGTCTATGATATATGGTTTAGGAAACAGCAAATTGCAAACGATGTAGTTATGTAATTTATGTTTAAAAAAAATTTTGTGTATTTATAAATTCATAAGAAATTTCCAGAAGAATAAGTCACAACCTCTTAACAATAGTTTCTTCTGAGTAGGAGAGTGAGTTTGCAGGGAAGGGGATGAAAGGGGAATGTTTCACTTTACTCTACATAGATCAGTGCAATTTGACTTTTTTACAGTGTGTATTTGTTTCATAATTAGAAAAATGAGTGATGTGACCATTTGGTGCATGGCAACAGTATTATGTTCACCAGTCTCTGTACTCTATGTTACTGCACAGCCTGGACTGTAGGAGAATGCCCAGAGGAGCAATGAAGACAAAGAAGACATGACACCTGCAAAAAGTCAGTGGAGTATTTCTACATAACAAACCTTCCAGGTGAGTGACGGTCAGTATCTTCCACTGCTCCAGCTCTCGCCATGAACCTAGTACCTGCCCAGAGTAAGCCGGAGGACCACGCCCCGCTAGTCCAATCCCTGCCCGGAGACTGTTTGTGCAGGGTGACTGCCATCAAGCAGACAATGGACTCAGGATGGGGCGTGTGCCTTTGGGGAGACTGGCAGAGAGGCATAAAGTGGAACACCACCTAAGTGCACTCACCTGAGAAGCGGAGCTCCAGGTGGAGACACAAAATATACTGAGAAATTGTGTGACGTGAAGGAAGCTACTCCATCTCTCTGAGCTTCAGTGTCCCCCCCTGTAAAATGGGGATCACAGGACTACTTCACAGAGCTGTTGGGGAAGTTACATAAAAGTTCCTGTGACAGCAAGTGTCCACATTATTAACAAAGTCATATCCGACTTCAAAATAATCGATGAAAAGAATAATGGCAATGAGACCAAAGACGGGATGCTCAACTTCATAAGCAGCCCCAGCAGCATGAGAATGAGACAGGGTACTAGTAAGCAGGGTTCTTCACAGCTCCACTGGAGATGATGAACACGGGCTACACCAGGATAAGTCACTGTTGTACAGTGACTCGTGTAGTGAAGATGGGTCTCTAAAGACACTGTGAAATCCAGTTACACACAGTGGCTCCTAGGAAACAACTACAAAGCAATCAACTCAGCAGATAGGAATGGGAAGGGGGTGAGCATAGGAGGGTCAGAGCCACAAAATCTGACGGAAGACATTGAACCACGAGCGCTCAGCTCTGTCAACAGCTGCTGTGGTTGCACCAGGAGATCAAATGTCTGAGACAGCCATTGTGGGGACTGCTGGGAGCACAGTGGTCACTGAAGCCACACCCCAACAGCAGTTGCATCGGAGCACACAGATCCCGAGACTTTCCTCTCCATTAATCGTTGTTTTAAGATGATGAATATCCTCATGTTACAATGTCTCCTTCCAACCCTTGTGGATGAGTGTCATCAGAACCCCCTGAAGAGGTCACAGGCCAGAGTAGGATGGAACACTGGGGGCTGGGGGAGCGGCGCTGCACCTGACCACACGGACTATCACCCGGGTCTATTGAACACGAGAGAAGAACTCGAGGATGTGGTCTAAGGAGAATTCCCCGTCTTGCCACATTCAGAGACACTGCAGAGTTTCTCGTCCGTTCTTTACAAAAATGTTAAAGAATTCGAGTCATTAATTCATAAAGAGGTAAATTCTTCACATAGTGACAGGGTCCAGTTTCCATGACCAGCTTTTTCAGTTGTTTTGATGATATCCCACATTCAGGAATCGGAAATGTAAGCTATTGGGATGTGTAATATAAACAAGGACTTTTTTTCATGTAGATCAACACCCAGGTTTTTAGGGAGGACATGAATCATGAAAGCTGCTAACCATTCCTCCACAGGTTTCAATAAGACTTTTAAGTTAATTTACCAATCTCAGGAAAAGATAACTTGGCAATGCAAATTTTTTGTTTCTGCATTCAAGCGTATAGTACAGCCAAGAGAATGAGGAGAAAAAAATTAACAAGAAGGTCTTGCTTGCATTTCATCTTTTGCAAATAATCAGGATATTTTATGCTCTGTTCCTTTCACTACTCTAATCAATTTTTAAAGAATACGGTACATTTGACTATCCCTGGGCATGTTTATCCTGGAAACTTGCCAGAATCCAAAGCAGAGATGTTAAAGCTGACGGGTTTCAAATGCTGCCCAGGTGCTGTCTACCATGAACATGCCTCTCCCAAAGCTGGACCACCGGTCTCTTCCTGAAGGATCAGAGTCATCACTCATGTCCCTGAGAGACTGGCCACTCAGGCCTGAACTGAGATTAGGTGATCAATCTAAAGGGCAAAATGCTTAAGCTATTCTCATCTTAAGGATGCTGTTTTGGAGGCCTCTGCACTGGAATGGGTTAGTGAAAACGGCTTACTAGATACTTGCCTGGGAATTGTGTTGTTCCCCTCTGCTCTTAGCAGATCCTGGGGAAACCAATGATTAACCCCGAGGATGCCTCAACTTCCACACCTGTGAAAAAGGCAAGCAACAGCCAATGCTACCACCCTGCAAACTCTTAAGTTGTGCTTGCAAAAGGGGCCACAAGGGCGAATGTCTCCCAAAAGCTGATGAAATGATGGCACTTTGGCTGGAGATGGCAGAGGGCAGCAGGCAAACTGGAAAGTTTCTGGGATGTCAAACCAGTTCCCATAAGCACTTTAGAGAAACACCTGGCCTTGGACTAGGTAGGAGGCTGTGGAAAGACCCACAGGCATGCAGGTGGGAGGAGGAATCAAGCAACGGAGGGAGGTGGTGGGGAAGAGGCGCCAGTCCAGCTTCAATTTTGGACAAAAGCAGTTGCATGTGGCAGGCCCGCGGCTGCCACTGCAGCCGCCACACCCTCCTAACTCCCTGGTCCCTCTCATTCCCTCCGGGACTCAGTCCAGTTGGAGCGGGTGCAGGGCCAGAGTCCTGATTCAATGGGGGTTTGGCCCTCGGCCAAGCTCACATTGCCCTGTTCCTCCCCCCATAGCTAGGCACGGCCTCGTGCCCAGAGCCTCCTGGGAGTTCTAGTCCTGCAGCCCTACGGGTTGCCAGCTGGGAGCGGTTAAGAGAGAAAAGCTCCCAGCATGCACAGCTCGTGGCCCCAACTCGTGCCTTGTCTCTCGGGCCCTGGGCTCCACGCCTCTGATTCTCCATCCAACCCTCTTCTCTATACCACGCCCATTCTCCATGCCCTGCCCACCTCCCAGAGTATGCGCAGTGTGGTTGGGTTGCATCCCTTGAGGCCGGGACTCAGGTAGGGGTGGGGCTCACCAGCCTGGCTGTTGCTGAGGTTGCTTGCAGCCCTGGTGGAAGCTCCCTGGCCAGTATTTGAAATGTGAATTCAATATCTAAAATGGAACTACCAGGTGCCTGGGATCCTGGAATTTGCCTTTTCAAGGCCACTGTCCTACCATCCCCCCATCCCTCCAGGCTGCCATGATCCTCGCTCTGGACCCGTGGTCAGGGTCGCTGCAGAGATCCTCCCTTTGGACCCAATCTGCCTGAAGGGCCCATACCTTGGTCAGGAGTCTTAGAAGGACTGCCCTGAGCCATGTCATAAAAAGGAGAAAACATCACATTGGACAGCCCCAATTCCTGCATTATACAGACAGGAAACTCAGGCGCACTGGTAAGTGACCCCTAAGCCACTTCAGGGGACCACACACATGTCCCTTTTCCCACGCTGCACACAGGCTGGTTCACTGGACTTCCTTATCCCAGTGTGGACCTCTTGGCCTCGTTAACATAGGCAACAACACCGAAACGTCCCTTTGGTCCTTCCCACAATGTTAGGCAAGTTTGTGCAGGAAGGTAATATGCAATTTCTGCTCTACTATAGGGCTGGCTCCTTGGGAACTAGTTTTAATATCCTTGTTTGAATATACCCTCAGAATCACAAAATAATTTGTTGCTGTGGGGGGTTATGGTGATAATTCTCTGAAGTCGTTTTTCCATTTAGCTTTTCTGATTGACTCCAAATACTACAGCACCACACACTTCTTAGACTGGTGGATGCACAGCTCCACTTCTTTGCAGGGAGGATGCACAACAGCAGAATATCTGTGGCCTGACTTTCTGGAGCATCGGTATTACTACAAGATTTGGAAGAAGAAATGTTAGGTCATTTCCAAGGTAAGGAATTAAAAACTTAACACTAAGATGAGGTGGGAAAGTCATATGCCATTAATAATTGTCAGTAATCTGTGCCTGAAATGTCAGACTTTCTCTGAGAAAGAACTCTGAGACCCTATTTCCCATTGTTTTAAATAGGAAAAATTAGAAGGCATAGCAAAGCTATCGAAAAACTCTACCAATTTCCTAAGTCACAGTATGGCACCTAGACATAAGTTACGAACATCATGAGCTCCTCATTTTGTTCCTCATCCAACCCAGTCTCACAGGTCTTCAGTGCATGCTGTGAACACGGCACTGTGCTAGGTGTCGAGGCCTTGGTGAGCATCGTGGTGGGGGTGGACCTTGCTGGAGAAAGATGGCATCATAAAAACTCAAATCCATGCCACTTACAAAACTGAGGCAAAAATGGAAAGACCCAGGAGCCACGCAGGGATGAGGGCATTAATAGATACTTGGGAGTATTAAAATCCATCTAATGGTGTCATGAGTGAATGTGTTCCACTTTAAAACAAAACACTGCTGTTATTCTAAGATATTGACTTAGTATCTTTGTGCAAATATGCAGGATTTAAAATGTTTATTGATGTATAACATGCGTACAGAAATATATGCAGAAGTCATCCACGTAAATCTCAAAGAATTATTACAAAGCGAACACACTTGTGTGACCAAGAACTAACACCAGCTTTACTCAGGCCCCGACAATCCCTTTCTCCCTATTTCCTCCCCAAAGGTAACTGATATCTTACCAGTGAACACTGTATATCGAGTTTGTCTTCTTATACAAGTGTTTTATTACAGAACAATTTAAACAATATACAAAATAAGCAAAATAGCATAGTAGCCCCATCACCCAGCTTCAACAACTACTAATCATCTGCTATTTTTGTTTCATCCACACTCCATCCCATTCTCACCTCACTTTATTATTCTTTTAAGCCTTTGTGCGTGTGTGGTGAGTAAGATGTATGCACACTGAAAGGCACAAATCTCAACCGTACAGTTTTGGCAAATAAACATGCCCATATAACTTTCATCCCTTTAAGAATAGGATAGTTCCATCACCCCCAGAAA